>NC_090324.1:70535349-70826205 GCF_040869045.1 Eurosta solidaginis | reverse complement strand
ATAGAGGAGAGCGTGGCGCAAAAGACCACACATGCCCAATGAATCTTGGTGGCAGGGCGAGTGGATGCCGCCCTAAAACTTCAATAAGTTCGGATTCTGGATCTGAACACAGACTCTCATAAGGACCTGTGTCAACCCTCGCGTGGCCTCCCTGCACATGCAAAGATAACCACGGGATTCTAAAACGGCGACTGCACATCGGGCGGAGATAGCGGCTTGGAGCGGAGACCCAACCGAAAAGAAATGAACCAAACAATTGAAACGCGTAAAAGTAACGAGGTTAATGATAGCGGTGTAACCGCTTTTCAAAGGAGCAGCAAGGTGCTCCGATCGCCGGTGTTAAAAGCCGCTAGCAATGCGACAATAGCACCAGCAGAGAAACAAGTTGGCGGGTCAGCAATGGCCAGGGACACCCCACGACGAACGCAAGGGGGACAAAAGCTAGGGAAAACAGTAGGAAAGTAGATGCCACCCCATCTACCCCTGGACAGCAAGGTGACGGCAATGACGGGCGGGAAACCTCCGTATGCGGTGCAACACCGGGGAGGACAAGTCAAGTTGACCTCCTCGAGTATGCAAGAGTTGTGCTGCGCAGCATGCAGGCTGCTGCGGCCAAACAGAAAAATGTGTCGATGGACATAAAGAAGGGCATGGCACAACTTGAAGAGACACTGAGTCGCATGCGCTCTTTATTAGAGGGTAAAAGCGCAGAGTACACAGAACCGAAAGCGACTCGTGGGAATAAAAGAGCATGAACGAACTCTGGCTCGAAACCGGGGGCCTCGGAGGCCAAGAAAAAGTGCGATGAGGGTTCTGCGAAGACAATCTCGGGCGACGACCGTAAGGACCTGGACGACCGTAAGGAACCGGAAAGCCAAACCACGCCCTGAGAAAGGACAAAGGACACCACCTGGGCAAGCCAAGAAGGCAAAAAGAAAAGGCAAGCCCAGAAACAGACGGGTCGCAACTTTCGTAGTTAGACCAGCCCAGGTAAAGAACTACGCCGAAGTCGTAGGAGCCATCTGGGGCGAGCTTCGGCCTGAAGATACAGGGACCGTCATACGCTCCGTCCGAAAAACCAAATCCGGGAGTGTACTTATCGAAACTGCACGTTGCGGCGATAAATCAGCGTTCATCCAAGCGATAGGAAGCGCTGTTGGAGAAGCGGGCGAAACCAAACAGCTTACACGGCGAATGCGGATAGAGTTGCTGGGCATGGACTGTCTGGCAACCGCCGAAGAAGTTGCCCAGGCTGTTAGGAAAGCTGCTGGCGGGGAAATGACGGGGCAGGTCCGTGTGTCTATTTTCTCGGCAAACCAGCGTGAACAGAAGATGGCAGCCATTGAAGTGGACGAAGCTGTTGGCGTCCTTTTACTAGCCAAGGGCAAGATCTGTATCGGCTGGCTGCAATGCAGGCTTAGACAGAGGGTAGACGTGCAGCGATGCTTCAGGTGTCTAGGCTACGGACACCAAAAAGCAGACTGCAAAGGCCTTATAGAAGCAGTGCTTGCTGGAAGTGCGGACAGAGTGGCCACCAGGCCTCGGCCTGCACGGAAACTCCAAAGTGCTTTTTATGCCAGTCAGAGAAGGTCGACCACCTTCCCGGGTCTGGAGCATGCAGCACCTTCAGGGAAGCACTCGCTGCCGCAAAGGCCAAACAGGCGCGCAAGTGACCAGGTTCATCCAAGGCAACCTGAACCGCAGCAGGTTAGCCGATAGTCTGCTGGACCAATTGGTTCTTGAAAGCAGAGCCAGCTATGCCATCATCAGCGAACCTTATAGAGTCAGGAGTGACTGGCACGTAGACTCAGCAGGTGCTGCTGCGATCTGGATCCTAGACGCTGGCGCCCACGTACGAAGCCGTGTTGTCGGAAATGGCTACGTACGCGTAACAGTGGCGCACACCACATTAGTGAGCTGTTACCTGTCCCCAAACGATCCAATTCAAGGGTTTAAAGATAAGCTAGAACTACTCGAAGACGATTTGCATGAGGAAACCGGTAACGTGGTCGTCGCTGGAGATTTCAATGCTAGGGCTGTTGAGTGGGGAATGCCCCAGACTAACTCCAGGGGAAGGCTAGTGCTAGAAATGGCTGCCCGACTCGGATTGGTCATTCTGAATACCGGCACGACCCCGACATATCGGCGACCAAGCTTTGGACACTCTATCCCTGATATTACATTAGTATCGGAAAACCTGCTGTCAAAGGCGGCTGGATGGAGGGTGATGGAGGATCACCTTCCATCTTAATGACTCAGGGCAAAGTCGGACAGAGAGACCGCCCCGTATGAAAACAAAATGGGACGCCTCTAAGGTTGACGCTGCAAAGTTCTCCGCTGTTGTACAAGCGAGCGCACGACAGATAGTCGACAGTGCCGAAGCGGCGAACGCTACGGTAGAAGCCACCATGCGTTGCCTGAACAACGCATGCAAGACCTCAATGCCACGAAAAGGGCCTAGGAGAGGTAAAAAACAAGTGCACTGGTGGAGTAGCGAAATCGCCGAACTACGCAGGGTATGCCACAGAAAGCGAAGGCTGGCAACCCGCGCACGCAGCAGGCCTGACGCGCTAGAGCATGCGGAGGCATACAAAAGAGCAAAAAAGGTTCTCTGTGCCGCCATAAAGCAAAGCAAACTTGATAGCTGGAAAAAGCTTTGCAAAGAAGTTGATCGTGATCCTTGGGGACAAGGGTATAAAATAGTAATGGGGAAATTCGGCCCACCGAACCAAACGATGGATGAGGGAAAGATGCGAAGTATAGTAGATGCTCTGTTCCTCACTCGCACAAGCAGAGAGGGTGACCACGTCACCCACGAAGGCCACGACGTGCAGCCGTTCAGTCAAGGTGAGCTAAAAGCGGCCCTACCCAGAATGAAGCCGGTAAAGCGCCAGGACCGGATGGGATACCAGCTGAAGCAATAAGACTGGCTGCTAAGAGCAGTCCTGAGTTGCTGTTGCACATGTAAAACAAATGCCTGGAAGCCAGGATCTTTCCTACAAGGTGGAAGACAGCGCACCTCGTGCTAATCCCGAAAGTCAAGGGAGACCCGAACTTCCCGTCGTCTTTTCGACCATTATGCATGCTCGACACGGCCGGGAAAATGATGGAAAGCCTCCTTAAACAACGGCTGATAGCAGCCATTGACGATGGAGGTGGTCTGTCCCATCGGCAGCATGGGCTCCGGAAAGGTCACTCCACAATAGATGCCATAGCCGAGGTTATAAATGCGGTAAGGAAAGCCGAAACCGCGTGCCACCAAATTAGGCCGGTGGTCTTACTGGTCACGCTGGACGTAAAAAATGCCTTCAATTCCGTCAGGTGGGACGATATGCTCGATGCGCTGAAACACTCTTTCAAGTTACCTCCTTATCTACTAGCCATATTAGGGGACTACCTAAAAGATCGCTGGCTCACGTACGAAACAAACCAGGGTCAGAGAAAGGTGAGGATAACAGGCGGAGCAGCCCAGGGATCGGTGTTAGGTCCCGACCTCTGGAATGCTTCGTATGACAGCCTCCTTCGTTTGCACATGCCAGAGAGTGCTTTTCTTGTCGCTTTCGCAGGCGACGTGGCTGCCGTAATTACAGCACGGAACTGCGAGCTGACGCAGCTTAAATTACACCAAGTAATGCGCAGTGTAAATAGATGGATGAGTGACCGTGGACTTCAGCTCGCGACAGCGAAAACTGAGATCGTAATCCTCACGAAGAGACGAATTCCCACCATTACGGATATGATGGTTGGAGAACAACAAGTACAAACACGCAGCTCCACGAAATACCTTGGGGTGAGGATAGATAGCAAACTAACCTAAAAATGCGGATGAGGCGAAAAGATTCGTCGCATTTTGCAATTATTACAGAAGATGTATCCCAAATTTTGCAGAATATTCTAGAATAATAACAAGACTTTGCAAGAAAAATGTAGTTTTCGACTGGACAGAGGATTGCAAAAAATCCTTTGACTATTTGAAAGCTGCGTTAATAAGCCCTAATATCCTACAATATCCCGATTTCAATAAACAATTTTGTATAACAACTAACGCAAGTGGATATGCTTGCGGAGCAGTATTAAGCCAAGAATATGAAGGAAAACAATTACCAATTGCCTATGCATCAAGATCATTTACTAAAGGAGAAATTAATAAAGCAATAACTGAGAAAGAATTAGTAGCCATTCATTGGGCCATAACATATTTTAGACCATACTTTTACGGTAGAAAATTTTTGGTCAAAACAGACCACAGACCCCTAATTCCTATTTTCGATGAAAAATCCGTCATCAAAATCAACTCGAATCAGATTAGATCTGGGAGAATATGATTTCGAGGTGGAGTATATCGCAGGTGAAGAAAATTATGTAGCCGACGCATTATCACGCATAGATATTAAAGACTTAAACAAATATCGGTAAAAGCGTGTAAAATATTAAAAGTTGCGACTAGATCGGGAGCTAAGAAAAATTATAACAATAAAGATTCCAGTAGTAAAAATGAAGAAAAAAAAGTCACAAAGAGAACCCAATAACATTTGAAGCGCTAAATAAATGTGAAGTAAAGAGACTAGTCCAGATCGTTTTCGGTCCTCCGAAATTACGTTTCAAAAAAGGAAAGAAAATTTGTAGCGAAATTAATATAAAAAATCTAATTGTTGAGGCGAAGATTGATTTAGGTCAATTTTTTGCCAGGCTTATAAAAGAAGCCGGCAATTTAGGAATAAGAAAAATTCAGTTGTCCTTAGGAGACAAATTGTTTAAAGATAATTATGCTCGGGTAGGCACATTTAAAGAAATTTGTACCAAAGTTCTCAAAAATTTAATTATAGCATTAACTCCAGAAGTTATGCACGTGACAAATAATGAAAAAAATTAAAGAAATTCTTCACAAATTTCATGACGATCCTGTTTTTGGTGGCCACCCAGGAATAAATCGCATGAAAAATAAAATAGAACAAAAATACTATTGGATTGTCGCATTCTCGACCTCCGAGTTCATCAACGTACTCTCTTCGGGGAGTAACGTCTAACTTGGCTTAAGAACATCCTGGGAACCGTTTTCTTGACAAATATATCAACCTGCTAATAAAACACCACCCTATGTAGTCTCTCTCCAAGAATGCACTGTAACATCACTATCTGCAAGCATGAGGTTTATTACATGGGAAACTCAGTTTATAGTAGGTCCGTCAGTACCCAAAGCATAAATATAATCTTTTGTTTCTAAAACAGAACCTGATCTGCAGATTGTGTTGTGTACCACTGTAACATTTACGCACAACAAGAAATTTCATCGAATATAATAAACAGTCATGCCTTCATTTCATTTCGCGACCGCTTCATATCCTTGAGGTTCTTCAATATGCTCTACTGTTTCTGACGTCGCTTAATGTACCTCATATAGTACTGCTGTGATACTATCGAAATTTCAACTACGCTGTCCCCATAATTACTATCTTACTTACTGCACAGTGGAATATTATCTCTACTGTCGCTTCGAAAACGCCACATATCAGAAACAATCGGAATATCTCTATCTCTCTCTGTCTATCTTTAGATTTCTCACTATGACTGACACCTCTACGTGACCTTGTCATGTATTGATCACCGTATACCTTGCAAAGTCAATACTTTCCCTTGTGGTATCCAAGAGTCAGTAAATGCTTGAAAACCGTCAACAAAGTCGTGGAATGGGTTTCTTAAAATAACTCTGCCTCTAGCCCTATATTTAACAATTCTCAGGAACATATTTTCCAACCCCTGTATTTATCCACCTGAGCTTCAAAAGCTATTAAATACCCTTTAACAAATATCATTTTAAATCATTACATATCATATTAAAACTTTGTAAAAGCAATCTAGTATGTGCGAGTATATCTTATTTAGTTTTGTACACGCGGCAAAGCAACGCCTACGCCCCCATCAAGGCTTGTCATATTCAATATGCTCTCATATTTACAATCTAGTTAAGTCACGTCCCACTCTCCATATCAGCTATGAGCATAAGTCAGTTTCACTTTAAATTGTTTGTTGTTGTTGCCATAACTAACACTTTCTTCGCTTACGTTCTTGCTTTTGATTGCCAATTATTGTCGTTAATTAAAAACAAGTAAGGACGGGATTGTCTTCGGCTGTTCCGAAGACTTCATATCTTTCATGAATGGGGCTGAACAATAATCTTATCCCATTGGTAATATCCAAATAATGCGCTGTATAAGATAAGAAATATGTAGTGAACAGATGTACATAACTAAACGATTTTAAGATAAATATAAAAAAATGGCAAAAAACCCCCTTATCTGAACAATCGGTTGTATGGGATATATATTATATATAGCTCCGATGGCAATGATTTTTACAGGAAATCTTCTATGATATATTAGAATATATATCACCAAGTTTCACGTTTTTATATTGGAAACTAAGGGAGAAATGGCCAAAAATCTTTCTATCTGAACGATCTGTTGTATGGGATAGGGTAAATCCTCTACGATATATTAGAAAAAATACCACCAAGTTTAACGTCTTTATATTGGAAATTAAGGGAGAAATTGCCAAAAATCTTTCTATCTGAACGATCGGTTGTATGGAATATATACTATATATAGCTCCGACCAAAGTGATTTTTCCAGGATATCTTCTATGGTATAATAGAATATATATCACCGAGTTTCACGTTTATACTTTCTAAATTGCGGCAGGAACGACCAAAATCGTCTTATCTGAAGAATCGGTTGTATGAGAGATATATGTTATAGTGGGCCGATCCTACCGGATCCTGTAGTGTAAACAGCCAACAATTTAGGGCCAAATATTTAAATCAGCTGCCCTGTAACAAAATTAGTATAAATGTTCATCAACACATAAAAAAGCATTTTCAATTCTTGCTGACATAGCCATTCACACGATTTAATACAGGTGTGTGTACAACACACAACCAAACAAATTTGCATTCAAGCAAATTTGCGAACGTTGCATTTCCCACAGAAATCACAACTCAACACAGGTGTGTTGGTACATATATTGTATCAAGTTGTATGTAGGTATGTAAGTATGTATGTTTAAAGTAAATATGTATGTAAGTATGTATGCTTAAATGTAAATATGTATGTAAGAATATGTTAGAATAATTTTGTATAAATACGCTGACAACATTTGAATAAAAGAGCAATTAAGCATTGAGCTTTGATCACTCACAACGCAGTCTATTTTATTTCAAACCTTTTACATGGCGATCCTGCCTATGATTCTTCTGGCTGATTTTTCAGCCTAATTTCATAGCTGGCAAGGACTTTACTGGCTGATTACAGCCTAAGCTTTATAAAAGGAACAAAGAGTGAAGCTATAAAACGAGTTTTTTACTCCAAATTTTATCCTGGAAGAAGAAAAGCAAAAAGGAGCGGATCAAACGAAATCTATTGAAAGCTAATTTGAATAAATTTGGAGCACTCAAAAATGACGCCGTTTAGCAATTTTTATGATAATTTATGGGCTTTATAATCGAAATGATGCAGGAGCATTTAGCAATTTTTATGATAATTTACGGGCTTTATAATCGAAATGATGCAGGAGCAGTGGATATGACCAGTAAAAATATTTATATTACCTTGGAAGGAACAAAAGAACCACATTCGGAATAAACAACAAGACTGGCAGCATAATAAGTATAAATATAATAAATATAATTACCTTAATTTTGAAATAGTTTTAACATTTTAGACATAATTTCTAAGCAGGAAAAATATTCGGGCAACCTAACGGCTGCCTATTGACAAGCAAAAATTCAAAATTCTGCTGTAAATACCTTTTTTTTGCTAAATTTTGAGATATGTTCCAATAAGAGGACATACAAAGTCAAAGCCAATTTGATCAAATTTTTGAAAGATTAGTTAAACTAAATCTGAAATTCTAAGAAGGTGAAAACAAAACACCTGAAATACCCAAGCAAGGCCCAAGCCAATAATAATCGAGGAATATAGACAGAGGAATAAGATTAAAAAAATTGAGGAACCTAAAATTCCAAAACCGATAAAACTGAAAAGAAAAAGAGGAGGAAAGCAATTTGCCATTCGAAAAACAATAGCCAAGATTTATGAAAAAATTAATTTAAGCACAAATCAGGCAGAAAAAATTAAACTAAAACAAGAAATCAAGGAATTAAGGAAAATTAATTATCAAAATAAAAACCAGACCCAGCAATGTAAACATTAGGGTGTTAAAAAAAAATAAAAATAAAATACAATTTTGTAAAACTATTGATTTTAAAATTATAGAAAGATCAAGAAAAATTAAAAGTTATGTAAAAGGCCCACTTGAGGACCTTGAAAATTAAATTAAAATTGTAGATGAGGAAAAAACTCTAGTATGGTTGAAAAAATGGTGGAAACTTTTTGATATGCCTGGGGAACCAACAATATGGAATGTAAGAAACCCACCAGCAACAACACCCAAAGAATTATATAGGTACGAAGTCAAATTTATGGGAAGAACAGATTAATATATTGAAAAAAAGGAAACATTTTTTTAATAAAAGAAAAAAAAACAAAAAAAAAAATTTTGTGTCATCAAAATCAACTCGAATCAGATTAGATCTGGAAGAATATGATTTCGAGGTGGAGTATATCGCAGGTGAAGAAAATTATGTAGCCGACGCATTATCAGGCATAGATATTAAAGACCTAAAAGAAATATCGGTAGAAGCGTGTAAAATATTAAAAGTTACGACTAGATCGGGAGCTAAGAAAAATTATAACAATAAAGATTCCAGTAGTAAAAATGAAGAAAAAAAAGTCACAAAGAGAACCCAATAACATTTGAAGCGCTAAATAAATGTGAAGTAAAAAGACTAGTCCAGATCGTTTTCGGTCCTCCGAAATTACGTTTCAAAAAAGGAAAGAAAATTTGTAGCGAAATTAATATAAAAAATCTAATTGTTGAGGCGAAGATTGATTTAGGTCAATTTTTTGCCAGGCTTATAAAAGAAGCCGGCAATTTAGGAATAAGAAAAATTCAGTTGTCCTTAGGAGACAAATTGTTTAAAGATAATTATGCTCGGGTAGACACATTTAAAGAAATTTGTACCAAATTTCTCAAAAATTTAAATTTAGCATTAACTCCAGAAGTTATGCACGTGACAAATAATGAAAAAATTAAAGAAATTCTTCACAAATTTCATGACAATCCTGTTTTTGGTGGCCACCCAGGAATAAATCGCATAAAAAATAAAATAAAACAAAAATACTATTGGAAAGGAATGAAAAACGACATCAGAAAATATATCAAAAAATGCACTCATTGCCGTAAAAATAAAATAATAAAAAACTTGAAAGAACCTATGATTATAACCGAAACACCCACAAAAGCGTTCGTCACAGTACAAATAGATAGGATAGGCCCCCTTCCCAGGTCGGAAAATGAAAATGAATATGCAGTTACTATAGTATATGACTTAGCTAAGTATTTAGTTGCAATACCAATACCCAGAAACACGAAAAAACAATAGCCAAAGCGATATTTGAAAATTTTATCCTAGTTTATGGTTGCATGAAGACAATTATAACAGATATGGGAAGCGAATATAAAAATAGCTTATTTGAAGAATTATGCAAACTTCTAAAAATAAACCATAAAACGTAACACCTTACCACCATCAACCTTTAGGCACATTTGAACATAGTAATAGAACATTCAGTGAATACGTGCGTTCCTACATATCCATTGACAAAAGTGATTGGGATAAATATCTTAAATATTTTGCGTATTGTTACAATACTACCCCATCTACTGTTCATAATTATTGTCCATACGAATTAGTATTTGCCAAAAAACCCCAGACTTAGAATTTTTAAGAGAAAACACAGTAAGCCCATTATACAATTATGAGGCTTACGACAAAGGAATTAAGTATAGGTTACAAATAGCGCAAGATACAGCATATAAATTAGTAAAACAGGCTAAAGAAAAACAAAAGATTAGTTATGATAAAAATATTCACTATAAGGAAATAAATATAGGAGATATAGTGTTAGTTAAAAATAAATCAGGACATAAGTAGAAAATATCGATAGTAAAAATAATGACACTTTAATACCATCTAGAATAGGAAATGAGGATAAGCGAAAATTTCCCAGTAACATAGAGAATAGCAATATCATAAATAATAAGAAAATAATAATTCACAAAAATAGACTTAAATTAATAGAATAAGTAAATTTTCAACCTACAAACATAAAATACAAAATATGGAACTAATTTATACTAGAATACTCATGCATTCTCCAAATGCATAAGCATTCTAAAAAAAAAAAGAAGAAGGGAAATGTAGTGTAAACAGCCAACAATTTAAGGCCAAATATTTAAATCAGCTACCCTGTAACAAAAATAGTCTAAATGTTCATCAATACATAAAAAAGCATTTTCAATTTTTGCTGACATAGCCATTCACACGATTTAATACAGGTGTGTGTACAACACACAACCAAACAAATTTGCATTCAAGCAAATTTGCGAACGTTGCATTTCCCACAGAAGTCACAACTTAACACAGCTGTGTAGGTACATATTTTGTATCAAGTTGTATGTAGGTATGTAAGTATGTATGCTTAAGGTAAATATGTATGTAAGTATGCATGCTTAAATGTAAATATGTATGTAAGAATATGTTAGAATAATTTTGTATAAATAAGTGGACAATATTTGAATAAAAGAGCAATTAAACATTGAGTTTTGATCACTCACAACGCAGTCTATTTTATTTCAAACCTTTTACAATCCGACAAGTGTCTAATATAATACAAAAATACATCCTTCTGCCAAATTTCATTGAGATATCTCAAAATTTGAGGGACTAGTTTGCGTTCAAACAGACGGACGGACGGACGGACATACGGACATGGATTTATCAACTCAGTTCGTCGCCCTGATCAATTCGATATATTTAATGGTGAGTCTATCTACTATATTTCTCAACGTTACAAATATCGGACCAAAGTTAATATACCATTTCATATTCATGAAAGGTATAATTATGTTCATTCCATGGGAGAGATAATAAATTCCTAACATTAAATGTACGTTGCAAGGAAGAACAAGGCTTCAGGAGGGTGTAAGGTAAAGAAACGCTAACTTTAGCTAAACAAGTTGAAATGTGTAACGTTATAACCACAAGCTAGCGGACATGATAAGCATAACCTACTAATAAATATTTGAGCGGTGATATCTATATGGGGCTTTCCACGCTATATCCCCTCAAACATTCTCGGAGCGCTCATCATTTAGGAATCCGATATGAGTCTGAAATATATGAAAAATACGAGCCTGAGAAATATGATCATAAAGAGCCTTTTGTGACTCCGATATGATGAAAATTATGAGTTATATAGCAAACAAAGCAACTTTGAAATAAATATTCATATTTTATTTTGCGAAATAAATATTCAATTTGAATAAAACTAAAGCTTATATTGTGTCTCGCTGTTCCCGTTTTAAATTGGCATGGGCGCTTCTATCTGATCATCTCAGTATTTCGAGCAAAACTGCCCTGGTCGGTCTGTCGAGCTTGTCTTTAATTAGAGTTGCCGTCGGTAAGCCCTAAATTTATGGGTTTCCTCCAAAATTTCTGTTTTTAAACCAATATTGAGGATAAGCTTCCCCATTTTCAATGCCATGTGTCCAAAATCCGCTCTGATCTAGCCAATCTAATTCCTTATATGAGCCACATTAATGGCGCCGAAAAGAGTCATAAAAGAAGAAAATTATGTGCGGCTTATGAGCTTATTAGGAGTCATATCGGACTCTTATTTAGGCGTTACAAAAACGAGCTTTAGTTCTGTCCTATGAACCAAATATACTTTTTCGGAAAGGGGAGAAAAAATAAAAATATAAGTGTGCCGGCGATTTTCATGTACACGTCAGAATTTTTTTTTATGTATAAAGTATAAAGCTCGTAGTGTCCGTCTGTCCGCCATAAACAGTTTAGTGTTAGAAAGTTACTATTCACAAACTACAAATATATGGAGTAAGATGGGTCGAAAAACATTTTTTTTTTTCGGAGCGCTTTCTGACGTGTACATGAAAATCGCCGATACACGTGTATTTTTATTTTTTCTCCCCTTTCCGAAAAAGTATATTTGGTTCATAGGACAGAACGTGTGTAACGCGGTGTAATGTATAAAATTAAGCTCATATCGGTCGACCATGGTAAGAAGGGAAATACTTCTCTTTGACCTGAAGACTCAAAATATAAATTTTGGAAAATTGACGTGAAACCACCCACATTTAGAAGACGAAAACAGTTTTTTTAAACTCAAAAATCATTGAAGATATCATGGTGAAGCTTGGCATATGGGTTCTTCTCGCTAATATATGCACTCCCGATGAAAATTTATATAACCTGTTGATGACCACGCCCATCTTTAAAAACAGTTGATATCAAAATTTCGAGATATGAAAAAAAATACGATCTTTCACTACCAAAGATCGATAACGCAATAAAACTTGATACGTAGGTTGATCATATTGGAATTAGGCACCGAGGTTATTCTTCCTAATATATGCAATCATCTTTTCAACTGCAATGTGGAACCAGCGCCTCTAACGCCCATATATTTTTGGTCCAACCCTTTTGAAACTGCAATTTTTCTCCAACTACCGTTAGAGAATATTGATGACAATTTGTGAGTGATCTTACCTATTGGATGGGGCGAAGCACTGCTACAACAACAACAACGACTGGAGAAGTTATCCCCCAGCGGGTTAGGGGGTTAGAATATACCCGCGGTAGGTATGCCTGCCATAGGAGGCGACTAAAATGCCGGATTCAAGGGGTTTGTGTAGCGCAGCCCTTTCAGGTTGCCAGCGCAATACATAGCTTCTCCAAACCCAATTGTCAACCTCACCTATCCGAACTCCTCGTGGATCTAGGAGGTGGGAGGGCGGGATGGCCTAGAAAGTCGCATGTGATCATAACAAATCGTTCCCGAGATTGTCGGGCTTGGTACCGGAACGTACCGGATCTGCATCCGGAAAAGGACCATCAACTCGATAACACTCCTCAAGGCCTTCGGGGAGTGTCCTTATCGCGACAACAACAACAACAGCAACTGGAGAAGTTAAAAATCTCGTATAGCCTCTAGCTCAGTTAGTCTTTACTCTAGTACTTTTTTTCCACATAACAACTTTTAGTGTATGCAAGTCTATTCTCAATCGGATTACTTCAATTATAAACTTATTATTGTTGTTATTGCTGTTTTTAACTTTGTATTCGGGTAGAAGTATGTTAGAAATGAGTTTCCGTCTTTAAGCAATTACGAAGTCATAATGGAATATTCTAAATATAAATTCCCCCCTCCCTCATTCTTTCACACACATAAAATAGAAGAGTTGAAATAAAGCCACACATCTTTGTACGTACTACACTCTTAGAAATTTTCGTGTAATTTCGCATACAAAAAGGTAGGTTATTTATTTCCTACCTCAGTATATGCAGAAATACACATCTGAACAGACGCGCTGTTTAACTTTCAACAATAGCAGTGTAAAAGCTACTTAAACAAGTTTTAAATTTAAACACTTATGGTGTAATATTTCAACCGAAATTTGTTGAAAATTACACAAAGGTGAGGTAATTTTACAATGAAATAACATTCCTTTAATATAAATTTACTCGTGAGTTGTGTAATATGTAACACAATTTTAGTGTAATAATACTTACCCTTTGTTTAAATCCATAACATTAAAACGCACATTTAATTTTAAAAATTAAAAATATATATACTTTTATAAATATATATTTTATTATATATATTTGTACATTAGTATGTGATTGAATTTTTATGTTTTTGGATCAACTTATTTGTACATTAATTTTAATTATAGTAATATGAGTTGTAGTGTTTTTTGGCAACAAACTAATTTGTAATTTGTACATTAATTTTAGTAAAAGTAAATAGCCGAATTCCAACAAATGCTACTTTGGAGTAGGTAGGCAATTGAAAAGTAAAGTCCTCTCTCGGCGAACGAAAATCATACTCTACAAGTCACTTATCGTACCCGTCCTGCTATATGGGGCAGAAGCATGGACCATGACAACAGCAGATGAAGCGGCTTGGGGATTGTTCGAGAGAAAAGTTCTTCGAAAGATTTATGGACCTCTACGCGTTGGCGATGGCGAGTACCGAAGAAGATTTAATGATGAGCTGTACGAGCTATACGCAGACATCAACATAGTCCAACGAATTAAAACGCAGCGGCTGCGCTGGCTATGCCATGTTATGCGAATGAAAGATAAGAAAGCCAAGAAAGTGTTTCTATCGGAACCCGCCTATAGAAGCAGAGGTAGAGGGCGGCCCCCACTCCGTTGGAAGGACCAGATGGAAAACGATTTAAACTCCCTTGGTGTGACCAATTGGCGCCGGTTGGGGGAGCGAAGGAGCGACTGGCGAGCCTTGTTGGACGGCCATAACTCTTTAAGCACCGGTTAAGCGCCAATTAAGTAAGTAAGTAAATAGCCGAATTTCAGTGCTTTTTGATAAAAAATTCAAACTAATTTGAAAATTGTACATTAATTTTAGTTATAATATACAAAAGAATTTCGAGGCTTTTTCATTACAAATTAATTTGAACGAATTTTATGTTTTTTTGGCAACAAACTAATTTGCAAATTGTACATTGATTTTGGTTATAGTAAACAAAAAATTTCGGGGTTTTTTGATAACAAATTTTTTGTAGCTTATACATCAGTTTTAGTTATAGTATACGCAAGTAAATTTTTGTTTCGGCAACAAACTAATTTGCAAATTGTACATTAATTTTGATTATAGTACATATTATAGTAGAATTTTAGTGCTTTTTGATAACAAATTAATTGGAACGAATTTTATATCTTTGACAACAAACTAATTTGCAAATTGTACATTGATTTTAGTTATAGTAAACATACATCAGTTTTAGTTATAGTATACGCAAGTAAATTTTTTTTTCGGCAACAAACTAATTTGAAAATTGTACATTAATTTTGGTTATAGTATATATTATAGTAGAATTTCAGTGCTTTTTGATAACAAATTAATTTGAACGAATTTTATGTTTTTTTAAATGTTTTTTGGCAACAAACTAATTTGCAAATTGTACATTAATTTTATATACATAAATAAATGAATTTCAAAATTTTGTAAGTGTTGTTATGCTGGTTTATTACTTTCAGAGCATGATAGAGTTATATCACTTGATGCAACTTTAGATGTAATGTCGGAATCTTCATTCCAATCTAATGGCATCGTCATAAAAATTATCTTATGTTGCTGTTCAGTCGAGTGGTTATCTAGTAAGAAAAAATGTATAAAAGCGTTAGAATCATTCATGCTTTTTAAGACTAATAATTTCGTTATACTTAAACTACGTGCGTACCTGCATTTTGGATTTCGTCATGTTGGGTGTTAAGTTCACTTTCTTTATCTGCACCTAGGTTTTCGACTGCGCCTGTATTTTCGACTTGGTTGTGCTGTTGAATGTTTATTTCAGCATCTGCACCCCTACTTTGTATGTTGGAAATCTGTGCTTTTTGGCACCACTCTTCATCTCCTAGAACTATTAGCACCGCTTTTTCTGTCAAATAGTGTTTTAGAACATCATCGTCACAAATTTCTGTGCCATCATCTTCAAGGACAATTTTATTTATTTTAAAACTGTCACTACAAATGTACAACCAAAAATTTCCACGAAGCATTTCTCTTTCATTTTTTTTTATGATGGCGATGCTCATGTAAACACTTGTAAAATTCACTGTTTTTTATCATTTTTAGTAAATTATACTTACTTTCTTATATTTTCACTATTCACCAACAAATTTCTGCTTTTATAATTTTCCAAACTTAACTTTATGAAGAACACAAACGAGAAAAAGTAAAACTCGAACGGACTGCGCTTTTTAGAGATGTTGTGTGTAAGTTATCACAATTTATCGATATGCATCCATATTTTACATCCCGTTTATCGGGGAACAATCACATGCGGGAAAGTGTACATGAGCGGTCGACTTCTAAAACAAGTTCAAACATATTTGAAGGGGTATGGAAAGACACATTTCGGACTCGGTATCAATAACCCCGGTGTGATCCAAGATCGTAAGTAGATACTATGATAATTGGAAATTCGTGTAAAAGCAATGATACAAATAATAATTAGAATAATAAGACATTTTACTCAGTAAAAACTGATTGTGAAATTGGACTGTCCATACAGATAGGACAGTTTTCTGGAATACATTTTTTAGTAATCGGTGTAATTTTGTTTAAATGAATTTTTACATCATTTGATTTCAGTTTTTTATTCCGCACTCATAACTATTAATAGTGGCACGCGAAGTCGTATGCGTGCGCTTGACAGATGAGTTGAATACATATATGCTTACGGGATGAACTCCATTTTGAAAATCCGAAGTTAAGTAAGACAACGCGTTCCATTGCACCGAAGTTAAATTCTTCCACTTTCATGCATTTTTATGCGCTTAGCAGCTGTAAATAGCAGCTAGAATCCTCTTATTTACTACTTTTAAGTATACAGAATTAATTTGCGGTGAATTTTTGTCATGCAAAAATATTTCGTTTTGAGTGCAATATTTTATATTTTTATAGTTTCTAGCTCGAATTAAAAATTTACCAAATGCAACCGCGCGCAGTTTAGAACTGTCAAACGCATGTAAAAACGCGTACTATGGAGGTGCTCGATTTTTTGGAACGAAAACGTTTAGAAAGGCGTCTACGCGTGTCTATGGAGTTCCACTATAATGAGACACTGAATACACAGGAGTGAGTTCGAATTTTACAGTTCTGTTATTGCTTAGGTATAAACTAGGCAATTGTTATCGGAATTCACATCCCAATAATCACCACGTATGAAATCGGTATACGCCAGTTATACATCGAGATATCTGTTATCGAGAAAGCAATCTTCCAGTTTTCGATTCCAGTAGTTTCCAGCGTTGCCATTATGTCTCTGCTAGTTACCCAAAAAAAAAACAAAAATTCTTCAATCGGTTTGCAGAAATTATCTTAACCATCAGTATAGGTGGTAACGTCTTATTACCGCTCCAAATAGTTCGTACTTAGTAAATATTTTTGTGATAAGCACACATTTTTTACACATACTGTTTTACAAGAATGTACAAACTATATTTGCATTCACAATTCCAAGAAACAGTCAGAATCAGTCAGCAAACAGTTAGTTGCTGTAGAAGTCATTTCACAACTCGATTCTCTGACTACTGAGAGGACAAAATTTAAAGTAAGTAAGTCTGTGCTCTCTCAGACAGAAGTAGTCAGAAGAATTTTTGTTTGCAAATCCTGGACAACTGTCAAACGATCAGCTGTTGCGTACTTCACATTTTGGAAATTTGAATTTACGTATTTGGAAACAATAAACTACTAAAAAAATGTATACTGATGAAGAACTATACGGTTTAGTAATGCATAATAATAATGCATATTTAAAAATTTTTGCAGTTGTACATACATACATATGTATGACAGAACATTTTTACAAGAAAGCTGTCCCGTACTATTGAGTGTTACTCTCTCGCTCTGAGAGAATTCTTACTTTTTTGACAGCTTTCAAGATTTAGTCAGAGAAGTTATGGAATGAAGCTTATATTAGCACTTTTGAATACAAAATTTCATTCAGAATTTTATTGCGATGCATCTATGAAATATGATTATTTCTCATAATCTGGCCTCACTGATGCTCTCGACAATCATTTTCGGCGAAATGCCATAACGAACGCTTTTCGTTTGAAAACGGTACTTCGTCTGAACTTCGCCTAATTAGGCGCCATGCAAGTGTTATTTCGCACATAAGTGATGAAATTACAATATCAGTTTTAATTTTGCATCATTCAAGTGTAGTTTCGCATAAAAATATCAAATTACGATTTCAGAATATATTTTTGATCAAAAATGCTAGTAAAATCACTTATTATGCTTATGTTTCCGTTGCAGTGCGTGAAATTTTGTTGAAATCTTTTAATTGAGCACTTATAGCGTGAATTTAGGCAAAAAGTGTATATTTCAACCAAAAATTACAAACATTTTGGAGCGAATTTAGACGCATTTTATAGAGTGTAGGGCTTGAATCTATCTATAAATCTTATAAAATAAAGTCGCTAAATGCCATGTATGCACATAACTTCACACAGAATGCTCCGATTTTAAAACGGTTTTTTGCATTTGAAAGCTTAGCTACGTGAGATGGAACAGTTAATATCATTTGAAGATATATATTATAGGGGCGTGGCAAATTTCCAAAATCTAGTAAAAAATCATAAAATTTTTGTTTGATTGAAATTGAAGCTGTTGATGTGTGCTTTAGTACAGAGTAATCTTTATGCCCCTGGGTGACTAGGGTCTCGAGATATAGGCCAAAACCTGGACCCGGATACCCCTAGAATTTTTTTGAATATGGATATCAAATTGAAGCTGTTGATATGTGCTTTAGTACAGAGTAATCTTTATACCCCTGGGCGGCTAGGGTCTCGAGATATAGGCCAAAACGTGGACGCGGATGCTCCTAGAATGTGTTTATAGAATATGGATAACAAATGAAAGCTGTTGATGAGAGCTTTAGTACAGAGAATTTTTCATACCTATTGGTGACTATGGTCTCGAAATATAGGCCAAAACGTGGACCAGGGTAACACTAGGATGTGGTTTTATATGATGGGTATCAAATTGAAGCTGTTGATGTGTGCTTTAGTACAGAGTAATCTTTATACCCCTGGGTGACTAGGGTCTCGAGATATAGGCCAAAACCTGGACCCGGATACCCCTAGAATTTTTTTGAATATGGATATCAAATGAAAGCTGTTGCTGAGAACTTTACAGTAATTTTCATTGTGATATTCGATTTAGTCGCATCAACCTGGCAAAACTGATAAATATGCACGCGCAGCCGAAATAAAGACATGAATTAATAATACCCACATACCTATTTACATACGTTCTATTCGATTTGTTTGAAATTTGGTATATAAATTTGCCTATATTAGTATTTACCATCCTTTTTTTCCGGGAAGTTGAACAGAGACGGGCTGGGACTGGGATTAGGACTAGATCTAGGACTGAGACTTGGAGTGGGACTGGAACAAAATACATACCAACCTCTGGGGCTGGAAATAAGGGATGAAGAAGAATGGGAAAAACTTCAGAGAAGAGAAAAGAGGGAAGGAGGCTGACAAAGAGATAGAAGGAGACGAAGATAGAGATAGATGAATCGAAAAATACGGAGGGAGGAGAGAATAAAATGATTAAGAAAAAGTGAAGAGGGCGGGAGGGCAGGGTTAGATGGAAAAAGCTGTATGCAGATAGACCAAATTTATGGCAGAACAACGTCTAATGGGTCTGCTAGTGAATTAATAATACCAACATAACTATTTACATTTGTCCTATTCGATTTGCCTGGCAATAAGGGATGAAGAAGAATGGGAAAAACTTGAAAGAAGAGAAAAGATGGAAGGGGAAGGAGACTGAGAAAGAGATAGAGTGAGACGAAGATAGAGATAGATGAAGCGAAAAGACGGAGGGTGGAGTGAATAAAAGGATTAAGAAAAAGTGAGGGGGGGGGGCAGAGTTAGACGGAAAAAGCTTATTAAAATGTATGCAGATAGACCAAATTTAGGGCAGAACAACGTCTGACGGGTTTGCTAGTATATGTATACTAAGTACATAAGTACTCACTCATTGATTCTACAGACAAATTGAGTTTGTTTGTCTACCCTCCTTTAATGATAACATCTTAATGTGCTTACAGAAAAGTAATGACTGTTAAGTAATTTGTGCAAAGTTTTAGGGTTGTGGCAGTTATTTTAGGTACGGCTCTAATTTGCCTCAGTTCGTATAATTTAAGAACTTTAACTGAAAATGTCTTATATATTATCTTCAGCAAACATATTTAGCCTGATCAGCATAGGTCGCGCTGTAAGAACAACGCAAAGGAAAGCTTTTATCATCATTATTGATATCCTACCCTTGGAACTAGAAGGATACTGGGGAGCGGCATGGTTACCCTCAATCACTTCAAGAGAGTCATCTAGTTGGACTACTAGAACCACAGAGTACTCTTGCATACTAAACAATTATAGTTTTCTTCCTCGCAGCACAGATCGTTGTGGACAGCATCTTCATAGTAAACATTACCTGCAGGGATGATTGGATGGAGTCGGTCCGGTGCTTCGCTGTTGAGTGTAGCATTTACGGATACACCGACGGTTCTAAGTTAAATAGTTATGTAGGAAGAGAAGTATATTCAAAGGAGAGAGACATTCAACTCTCTTTCAAACTATCTGATCACTATAGTGCCTACGAGTCAAAAGTATTAACTGTCATGGAAACCGCAGTTTGGATAGGAAAACATATTATCAAGGAATCGTTTGTTTTTAGCGACAGCGAAACGGTAATCAGACTCCTTGCCTCTTTCAATTCTACATGAGATTGCCCAACAGAATCATGTGCACCTCGCATGAGTCCCGGGATACAGGGACATTGAGGGAAACTGTGAATCAGAAGAAGCTCGCTAGGCAGTGCGCGGCCAAGCAGATTCTTGCTGACAAAGAGTGGTTAAGTGTAAGCTTTGGCACATGCAAGCTTGCATCTGCCTTCAAGCCAAAAATAGATGGCTACAAGTCCCAAGGGTGTCGGACAACTTAGCAAATCTGGCCAAAATGGGATCTTACAAGATAGGTCACGTTTACACCCAAAATAGGAAAACAATTTCTACACTTGTTGGAGTACTAGGGGGGCACTGACCCTTCGGTAGGTATACAGAAAGGCTAGTAGTGCCGTATCATCGATGCTGTAGGAGTTGTAAAGACGACGAAGATGGGGCTCAGGCATATACGAGGGAAAGTCCCTGATGCAATTTAAAAGCTGCATATATATCATTGTTAGGCGGCATCTGGATAGCATTTACTACTGCAATGAACTCAATACATATTAGCTCGGATAAGCTATTTTGAAACAATATCGTGAAAGGCACTTGATGTATATTGGAACGATTTTCCGTCATCCCTTGTCAAATTTTTTTTGCAGACAAACCGGTTTCGGCATTGTGCCATCATCAGTGTCGATTTTCTTTCTCTTCTTCTACAAGTTGTGGCGAACGTAGTATGCTAATCCTGAATTTGACGATTCGCTAGCTGCGGAATGGACAAACTTAAGCCATTTTCTCGCGCCTGTAGAAAACCTCATATCCGCATCCGAGGGGAAAGAGGTACGGATATCCCTCCACTATTACACAGTGCTAAAGTGACTGGCTTGTCAAGTGGAGGATCGTAAGTCCCGTAACACCCATCCATCACACTTGGGTTTGCTTGGTCACTTTTTGCTTTTATTTTAAACGAGTGTTCGTGTATTTGTGACAGAGCAGATAAACCAAGTTTTGTTACTACAAATAGGGAAGAGGTTTTAGAACTAACGCTTGTTTCTAGAGATTTGGCCTTCCGTGTATCTAGCTGGGGAGTTCTCCCAGAGTATTTATTTTCTGAGGTTTTTTGTTTTTTCTTGGTTTATTTCGCCGAGTTACATCTCAACAAAATCTCGTTTAGGAATCCCAGACGAACTAACTGGGAGTTGCAAAGTTCTTGAACTTCAAACAGAAGCACATGCAGCAGAAGCGAAGCGTTCCGAAACCTTTGCGGATGTCGTGTTTAAAAAAGTCACTCTGGCATGTTATAGAGTTTTTATCACTCCTGTCCAATGAAAACTTAAGGCAGCACGGTAAACCTCTGTGATTGACGAGGACATTTGGTGACCTGAGTGATTCCAGCTGGTGGTAATTCAATGAGGCCAATAGGAGTAAACTACATTCGTACTATGTGCGGTACAACGTCGGATTTGGATTTTTTAAATGAGATACGGAGAAACAATCGGGAATCCTCGTTAAGCTCCTGAAAATACGTGGGAAGGTGTAATGAGTTCGCGGAGCTGACAAAAATGCTCTCGAGGGATCTTACTCCATTGGCGTACATAATAGATGTAAATGATTACTAGGCGATGAGCTGTGATCAATCCTTTGGGTTTGAATTGGACTCTCATTTTTCGGTGATTGACAGCTTAAGAATTGAGGAATGTCGTCCATCTCCCATGGGGAAACCCAACTTGAATGAGCCTTTAACTCGTTTGAACCATAACAGTCACCGGGTACAGATGGAGTAATTCCTGCGCAATGTAAAAGATCTTTGGGGATTTCCTGCAGTTGGCGAAATACCATTTACACCAACTGTCTGGGGTTGGGTTATGTCCGGAAATCTTGGAATATGGTCAAAGTCATCTTCATCGCAAAGGCGCGAAAGAGCCCTTAAATCTTTTCCAAAAACTCTAGACCAACCAGATTGTCCTCGTTCCTTTTAAAAACACTGGAATGCTTGATTAATTTTTACATAAGGAACAGGATTCCACGAGAGTGATTTTCACATCTTAGCAAGCTTGTTGTATGGGCAGGTCTATGGAAACGGCTCTTCATTTGGTTGTCAAACCAATAGGGAGTGCCATCAAAAGCAAAGAATTTGTGCTGGGAGTCTTTTTTTTGATGTCGAAAAAGCTTTCAAGGATATTCTACCAGGGCCCTTCTAACACTGACAATCAGAACGTTTCTGGTAGAATTCGTCCACAGATTTCGGAGTGGCAGAACTGAGACGGCGGAGTACTGTACGATGGTTTAGCGCACTTTATAAGTTATATGAAGCTATTTAGAAACGCATTTTTCAAGAGCTTCCTAGTACTTTAGGATAGGTATTAATACTGTGGAGCTTCTCAAATATTTCAACTCAGCAAAATAGGTAAAATGGGACGGGGCTCTGAGTGAGCAATATAATATGCGTAACTCATATCCTATGAAAAGACCCCTGAACAAACAGTAAAATCGAATTTGACCTGAAAATTTCAAAATCAGAGAAAGGACTTAGCTAACGCATACATTGTTACCCTCATCCCATAGGCGTATTGATATTGTATAAAACTTTTGTTAATATACGTATAATACCATGTCACAGAAAAGCGTATTTATCTAAGCCAACTATTTTGGACCAAAAGCAAACAATGGGCTCGACCGCAACTGACAGTTGATATAAGAAATGCATAGAGGAACTCAAACTCACGCGTCCTTGATATGAACCAAATGAATGCGACTTTCAACACTAATTGTTGTTTCTTCTCTGCCAGCTGAGATATGTAAGAGTATAGCAAGAAAAACTATGAAATTTTTTTTTTAAGAATATCAGCTGCACATAGCGCGAAAAGCGTTGTGGCAAGCCTTCACAATGCAATTGCGCTGCGTGAGGGGAATCCATTCATTGGAATACTACGTTGCCGATCAACAGCAGATAAAAAGTGAGAAAAAATCGAAGCAAGCAGTTCATCTATGAACAAGCCGAGTGTTCTAGCTGCAGTAGAAGTCAGTAGGACGCATGGTGTTATGACTGCTGGCAACGCATAAAATATGCTGCTGGTTACCATATCAACGGGTGGTTGTGTGCGTAAATTTTGCGAATTTTCATAGAAATTTTTGAACTTTTTTCTAAGACTTTTTAGAATTTTTTCGAGTATGCAGTTTTGTAGCTTATTCAATTTTAATATGGTAAGATACTAACCTTAAGCCACTAAGAAAATTACCTGATTTTTGGCAATTTTTTTTTCCATCTGACCATTGCATTCGTAGGTTTCAATAAGCCGAAACGTAAAATCTTTTTCTTCCGCGATCTTGCTCATTTCACGTTCTCACAAAACTAACACACTAATGCTTGCAACCACGTTGGCCACGATCAAATAGACCAGCTGTCAAGCGAAAAAATCTAAAAATTTTGATTTTCATCAACGCGAAGCCGACAACAAGTACGTGTGAGCACGACATCGCCCGATACGCACACAACCGTTGCTATGGTAACCAGCAGCATATTTTGTGCGTTGCCAGCAGCCATTACTCTCTACACAATGGCACTTTGTTTGAATGCTGATGCCAACTACAAGATAACATAACAATAACCAAACATAAGATCATCTTCTAATTCCATGGGCTTGGTGGTTCATTGCTCACAAATACACCCTAACAATCATCCTGAGAAAACACAAAAACTGTAAAAGAAAAATATATATTATTAACGACGAGGTTCTATACCCAACGACGCGCGGAAAGTATTTGTACCCTGATAAAGTTTTTTGTTGACTTTCGGTCTGGTGGGTAATTTACGTATATTGAAAAAAATTTTTGTCATCTTTTACCAGATTGGATTTGGAGACAACCCGATTTCGAATGACAGAATATCGTTCCAATATAAATCTAGTATACCCTATTAACATAATTAAATAGACATTTGCTAGATGGATTTAGGAACAAGCTTGTGAGGTTACCAAGCAGACCTGACCCAAAAATAACACTAGGTACGTCATTAATTCAGAACGGTATGCTTATCCTTGATAGACTAAACACGACCTCTGCATAAGAAGCGATATACGTGAGATGAAGCGCGTCGAATCCTTTCATTGTTACTGCTCTTTAATCGTCGCAAACCAACATCGGTTCTTAAACCAAAGTGTTGTATAACTGACTGTTGGGGTAAGGCGGAGGTGGCATTTGGCATGCTAGAAAGCCCCTGTTAGCTCGTCGGGGGGGGGGGGTGAGTTTTTGCTCACTCGCCTTACCTACAGTTATACAAACAAAAAGAGGGGTTCATGCCTGAAATCTACGAAAGGAAAGCTGGAAGAAAAGGTCTGTCCGTGTCAGGTGGAGTCATCCCTCCCACTCTGCGTAAACCTTGACGCAGCCTTGGACGTCGCTGTGACTCCTAAATTTAGCAACGTCCCCTTAGCCTGACAGTTGTCTGTCCGTTACGGTCCCATGTCCCTAGCCTGTCTAGTCTGTCATAGTCGCCTCACACCCACGTCCCCCTACATTGCAATCGTGCAACACCCACACCAATTTAAAGTGTTTAGCCGCTCATTCTGAGATAGGCTCAACCCATTAAACTAATGAATATGGTAGTTTGAATTTCTTCATAAAACGTTACAAAACTCTTTATTAAATAGTTATCCTAATATGATGATCAAAGAGTCAAAAAAAACTTCAGTTGTATTGATTTTTCCTTAAGACTAATTAGTTGGAACTAACTCTATCTAAGATATGTATATTCGTAACTAAAAATAATAAAGATGGGGATAAAAGTTGCTAAATGGAAGATAATAGGGAAAAGGTAGTTTACTTTTGGGTTTATTTAATGGAAAGATTGTGGATGGAAAAAAACTTAACAAAAACCCACGGAAAATCCAAAAGTAAAAAACTTGGGATTGAAAACTACTAATGATAAATGAAAAAGGACTTTAGCGGAAAAAAGGAATTGGAAATGCAAAAAAGTTAACTTCAAAGTTATTAAATAGGAAAGCGGAACTTTATCGTAAAAAATTTCAACATTGAAAATTACTAACGGCCATTAATACTAAATAAAAGATATTGCAGACGCAAATGCATTTAAAAAAGTAAATAGAATGAAAAAAAGTGAATATGAAAAAAAAATGCGGTTGAGAAAAATGTAATTAAAAGTTCGATTGAATAAGTGGATTTATCGAATCGCCCCTGTAGCCCAACAACTCCCCAGCCTCTGCTGGGTTCCAGTAGATTTGTTTAAAAAATGGATATATACGTATGTTTGTATGTATTAGGTAAGGTTAACAACTTATAACTCTAGCACTTACCGATCAATCCCGCGACGGAGGCGCCTGCGTCGAAGAGAGAGCGTGGCTGCAAAGAACGTACATATACATACACCTACAAACCTATGCTGGAAAGTCGATCGATAGAAGAGGTGATAATGAAAGATAACAAATTTATTCGGGCATGCGGTTGCGGCCCGGATCAAAGAATTTATGCGCGTTAGAGTGAAAGATGATTCAAAAAAATTATAAAATAAAAAAATACTAAGTAATAAAATTAAAAAAATGCAAAATTCAATAGTGCGACAACTAAAGATAAATTGAAATCGAAAATTTAACTAATATGTGAAAAAAATTAAACTGAGGGTAAACAAAAAAATCTAATAGCCTTGGGAAAAAAAATATAAGCGCCAAAAGAAAACGTAAAGCAAAAACTAGACGTGAAAAATAACCGAAGAATGTGCTAATTAGAAACAACAAAACGCAACACGTACTAAAAGGCAAGAGATACAAATGTTAGGAAGGTGGAACAGAAATTGGTAATCTTTAAACTAAATGTAAAAAAAGGGAACGCAAAAAGTAAAAAACTCATGTAGAAACGGAATGCTTAAAAATTAGGTATTTAAGACAATAAGCGGGACATGAGAAAAAGGTTAAATGTGCAAATGTGTGGGAGTGGGAAAATCTTAAGGAAATAATAGGTAAATGAGTAACAAGTGGAATATTGAAAGGATAGAGAAAAATGAGAAGAAGTAAGAAAACGGAATGAATATGAATATGAAGGTAGAATTGCTTACAATTATAAAGTTATAAAAATTTCAAAAATAAATTCATCGAAAAATGAAAAACTCACAAGCAAGAACTAGAATTGAGTTAAATTAAACCTTAACGAAACTAAAAATTCAAATTAAACAAATTCAATGAAATGAAATGGTGCTTAAAATTAACAAAAAAATAAAAAAAATGCAAAAAAAAACAAATGTAAATTCCGGCAGCGGCGCATGGATAATTATGTTCTCCTTTTGGGCTCTCTCCTTGACTGCTTTTCTCCTCCAATTAGTGGTTGTATCTGCAGTTCCAACTATGATTGCGGTGCCAGAACATGAGCACCAATATGCCCCTCTACTCCTTCGCTCTTCAGCCTGGCACCGACTCTATGATTCCCCTTTCTCGATATTAAATACTACCCCGCTTTTGTGTTTTTCGGACTGTGTTGGTGGCTGGTGTGGAAAGTTCCTTTAACAAATACTACCCCGCTTTATTTTAGCGTTTGTGGCTCATGATGGTGGCAACTTTAAATTTTTGCGCAGCAATCTAAATGTGTAGAGGGAAGAATATTAGGGACCAGGGTCATGGTGGCCGGAAAAGACACATTAGGGTGCATGTGGACTTAATATATATTGTTTAATGTCATCTAGTTATGTCATTTTATTTATTTATTTGATAATTTTTTTTTTTTAACTTAATTTTATCTATATATGTAAGGTTATCTAGGTTTTCGATTTTACTCAAATGCACTTTATGTATCTATGTATGTTATTTTATTTTAATTAGTTTTATGTCTTATTTTATTTTATTTTATAATTTTAGCTAATTTATTTTAATTTAATTTTACTTTTAACTTTCGTTATTTTATTTTATTTTTATTTTTTACTTAATTTTGTCTTTGTATATAATTTCATTTATTTCACTAAATTTTATTGATTTTAGGTACGTAATTTTAATTAAATTAATTTTCACCTTTAACATTTTTTTTTTTTTAATTATTACTATTGGTCCACATGCACCATGGACTGGGGAAAGGGGTTTCACTGGACTCACCTAGGGGCTGTTATCAAGCAGGGTATGGGATCCCGGTTCCTCCTTGGGATTCCGCTAAATTACCCGTTAGCACGGTTTTATGAAAAAAAATTGCGAACTTTTTTTTCCACCAAAAAATATATAATTAAAACTTGCTTCCGCACTCACTTAAGTCTACTTTTCTTTTGAGACATTCTCTGCAATCGTTTGGCGGTCGTACCCCATAAATCAAAAGCCTTTCTTTATCACCACTTTCACTCAAGAACGAAAGACGCCAATACATACAATCCTATTTTGGCGGGAAACGACAGACATAAACTTTCACGAACAAACTTCACGCATACTAACAGATACATGTTCGAACATCTATAAATGTGTTTGCTTTCTACCAGTTACTAACACATGTGAACGTAGCTATGCTGGTATATGCACACAGATATATACGTAGATGTTTGAACATCCTTACCATCGCCTTAACCCACAGGCTGCCGCTACAGGCTAGCAACCGCCGATGTTGCATGCAACATGGAGCGTGGGCGTAAAAAAATTCAAAGCGCAGTCTGTCCTAAAGCTACCTTCAAGCGCCTAACGTGTGGCCTCGACCCACGACCTAAAGCCGGACTATTGCCTATTCTTCCGATTATTTAGGGTTTATGTTAACCTGTATAAGGGCAGCACGCGGAACAAAAAACTGTTTCTACTACTAACCTAATATCACAGATATCTACTTATATTAATGACTAGAATGGCATGCGGGTTAAATCTAAAGTTATATCACTGGCAAGTATCTAAGCCTATATCACAGATATCGATCTACCTAAATCTATATCACAGTTTTAGTATGTTAGTAATAAAATATCACAGAATCTATAAAATAATAATAAAAAATAAAAAAAATAAATAAATAATAAAAAAAAAAAACAATAAATGCATAAATAAGGTCAACTATAAACATGGTCAAAGAAATAAATAATTGCATAAATAATTACTGTAATGATCAAGCTAAAACTAAAACTAGAAAACGTTGCACACATTTAGCATAGGTCACCAAAACTAACATTCAACATATAATTAAGCAACAAAAAAATCCTTAGCGTAGTATACGCCGACTTTCTTGCCACTGGTATCGTCTAGTTCATACATCGAGTTGCCGATCGCTTTAAGAACGACACACTTTACTTGCTTTGGGGCGAGCTTAGCATTATAATTGTTTATTTGTGAACTCTGCTTGAAATTTCGGCGATATACCACTTGTCCGATTCGGAATTTCACATCCCTGGATCGGGTGTTATAAACTTTCTGACTTCGCTCATGTGCTAAATTAAGCTCCTTCGTTATCGAGTCCCTAATTCCTTGCAATCTACCTGCTCGCGCATCTATCTGTAGAGTAGAATGCAGTCCGGATATGTCTTGTGCCATACTTTTCTAAAAATTTTGCAAAAACATCAGATACAAACTGTTTGCCATTATCTGAGTGGATATATTCGGGGACTCCAAAGATGTGAAAAACCTCTTTCTCTAAAAACTTAATAACATCTACAGACGTGGCTTTACGCATGGGTTTTAAAAAAAAGAAACTTGGAAAAATGGTCAAGACAAACAAACACATACACATTACCATCACACGTACGTGGGTAAGGGCCCATAAAGTCAATAAACAAACGTTGGAAAGGTCTCTCAGTCACGTGTTGCTTTCCCATGAGTGGTTTGTGAAAAGAGTTCTGGGTTTTGTTTCCCTTACAGACTTCGCATTCCCTAACATAATTTTGAACCTCTGTTACCATACCAGGCCAGTAGTATTATTCGCGTATTCGGGCTAACGTTTTATGGATGCCTCCGTGCCCAGCAGAAGGTGAGCTGTGGGAGGCTTCCACCAATCCTGCACGCAATTCCGACGGCACCCAGAGTTTCCAGGCTTGGTCCTGCTGAAGATCGTCCCCCCGGTTAAACTGAGTTCGTCTATAGACATACCCGTCTGATACGCACAACTCTGGTAGTCTATCTTGATTCTCTGTCACAGTTTCCTTAAGTTGGTCATGTTCTTCCGTTTTAAAGTATGGTGAGTCCAAGTCAATGTCCATTAGTCTGTCGGATAGCTTAATTTCGTCTGGGATGACGTTAAGTGCTCCTTTCCTATGCTCTATTTCAAAATCGTATGCCTGCAATTTCAAACTCCATCGCGCGAGTCTCCCAGAAAGATCTTTCTGGTTCATCAACCATTTGAGACTCGCGTGATCGGTGATGATTGTGAACGGCAACCCTTCGACGTACGGCCTAAATCTCTTCACGCTTATCACTGCCGCGTAGCACTCCAGCTCGGTTATGCTGTAGTTCCGCTGTGCTTTATTTAGTCTGGCGGAAACGTAAGCTATAGGTCGTTCGTTGTTCTCGTCGTCTAACTGATAGAGTACCCCGCCCACTCCGTCTGTCGGAGCATCGCACTGGATGTAGAAACGTCTGTTGAAGTCAGGATGTACCAGTACAGGAGCAGAGATCAGGCTCTGCTTCAGTCGCTCAAACGACTCTCTCGCTTCATCCGTCATCGTATACTTTTTAATTTTGTCTTTAGTGAGACAGTCGTGCAGCGGCGCTGCAATGGTCGCGTAGCCTTGGATAAAACGACGGTACCAGCCTGACATCCCTAGAAACCGTCGGAGATGCTTTGGTGTTTTCGGTTCGGGGAAATCCCTCACAGCAGCAACCTTGTTCGCATCGGTACGGATGAATCCATCGCCCACTACATAGCCTAGGTATCTAACTTCTTTAAAACAAAATTTACTCTTTTCCCCGTTAATGGTAAGGTTAGCCTCAGGTAAACATCTAGCGACCTTTTCCAACAAACATAAATGCGACGAAAAATCTACGGAACATACCAACAAATCATCTAAATACACAAACACGGAATCACGTAAAGAAGCGGGTATAACCTTGTCCATAAGTCTACACATCCTTTGCGCTGCCTTACACAGTCCAAACGGCATGAATTTGTATTGGTATAGGGGACGCCCTGGCACTATAAATGCTGCCTTTTCCCTAGATTTCTTTTCGAGCGGGATCTGCCAAAAGGCATCTTTCAAATCAATTGCCGAAATGAACCTAGTGTTCTGCAGTCGGCTAATGATCCCGTCGATATTTGGCAGTGGATATGCATCTTTGATGGTGCGTTCATTAATTTTTCGTGCGTCGAGGCACAGACGCTTCTTTTCTACCTTTATCACCAGCGACACAGGGGAGCTCCAGCTACTAATGCTCTCCTCTATCACGCCTAAACCAAGCATCCTATCGAGCTCTTCAAAAACTAGCTTTTGGATCGCTGGTTATATAGGGTAATGCCTTTGCTTGACTGGGAGGTTTTTATTTGTGACTTCTATCACGTGTTCCTCCACATTCGTTTTCCCTAAACCTAGGACCGCAAATGAGGGAAACTGCGCCTTGACCTTCCCCAACGCCACGCTTTGCTCTCTTGTCAGAACATGCTGTACCGCTTCAAATGATAAGTCGCCCTCGGCGGGTACAAGTTCTGCAACGTCAGTGTGAGTTGGATGCGATAGAACCCCACGAATAACAACATTCAGATCGAAAGCCTGCCAAAAGTCTACCCGTAAATACACCTCTTGCTGGAGGCTTGGCACGATGAGGAACTCTAGGTCTTTATATATTCCATCCCAGAAGACAGACAGAGTGATAGCACCAGCCACTGGCGTTTCGCTACCATTCGCTGTGCGTATGGTTTGATTGGCCAGTGGGATGATGCTATCCTCCCTGCCTTCTATCAGCTTCTCATAATTTTTACCTAGACAACTCGCGCCAGCACCTGAATCCAGCAAGGCTACGACATCCCTATCCCCGATCTTTGTCTGCACAAAGAAACGGTTGTCGCCTTTCATGGTGACAATTGTCGCTACTATTTTATTAATAAGTCTTCTCATATATTTTTTTTTGATCGAATCTTCATTATCTTTTTAAAATTTCTATTTCTTTTCTTAGGGAGAAGTTGTTCGCAAAAAATTCTTTGTCTAGCTGCTTCGTATTCCAGCTTCCTTTGATGTAGACTTTTTGGCTCGGCTTTCCCTACACATAACTTGACTCTACACGCACTGTCGTCCGCCCTTTCTAAAATTCTGAAGCTGGGTTGGTCTCCGGGTAGTCTGTTCCCTGGCGAGATTTCCCGGCCATCTCCGCCAGTTGGGAGTTTCCCTTACCCGCTTTGTAAACACAAAAAGACATATAACCCCCACACGCAAAACATACCATATCATGAAAGCACGATTTACAACGATTATCTCTCTTCAATTCGGACTGATTCTTGACAAAAAAATGAACAGGCATTCCACAGGAAAAACATAACATGAGGTGAAAGGGGGACGCACAAAACAAATTGGTGTTGGGTTTGGAGTTGCTCAAAGGTTTGTGTTGGTTCGTAGCTCCAGGTACTGGATGGTATGATTGTTGGTTTGGCCCTCTGGGTTTGGCCGGATTCGTGATCGCCTCCACGGGTTGCCTATTGATCCCCTCATCCCCAGGTATCACTTCGGGTTATTCTAATTCGTTGAACGGTTTGGGACGGGTTCGGTTCTCCTTTATGAGCCGCTCTGCCCTCCTACACTCAGCCTTCAGCTCCGCCAACGTGTCAATCTTCGATGCGAAGGTTAAGTTCGCAAGGTAGGGTTTCAGGTTGCCCCTAATGATCCCCACTACCACGCAGGCGGAATGTCAGGTTATGGACCTCACCGTAGAAGTCGTCGAACCCTTCTTGTGGCTGTTGTTTGCGTTCCATAATTTCTCTTATAATCTCGTAATCGGACTCTGCAGTCTTGAAGTGGGCTAGCAGTTCTGCTTTGAGCTCAAAATACCCGAACTCTGGTTCGTCGGCGTGATCTTCAAGAACTTGCCAGTACCACTTCAAGGCAGAGCCCGTTACGAGGCAATGGAAATCGATGAAGAGCTGAAAGTGGGATATGTTGTGTTGTTGCCTCAACTTTTCAATCCTAAAAATGAAGCTCTCCACCGTAATTCCCTTAGTCGTCCCGTCAAACTTCACATGCCACTTATCCAGGTCCAACTTCCTCCATCTCGGTGGGTCCTGAGTGTTCCTATCGCTACCTGAAATCCCCCTGCTGCACCTGGATTGACACGCTGGTTGTCTGTGTCATTTCTCGCATCCCTAGGCTCAGGTGTAGACGCGCGCTCAGACCGGTGCCCTAACGGTGGTGCCGAGTTCTCCATATCAGAAACGCGGTTGCTGAGGATGGCACGTTATCCCGGATATGACGGACCTCGTTCATATATTGTGCCATCACCTGGTTTTGCTGTGCCATCATTGCCATCATCTGGCTTAACTGTTCGATGTTGGCGGCTGTGGAACTAGGTCCGCTTCTCCGGGGTTCCGCTGCCCCAGCAACCGCGTTCGCTGGTGGCTCAATCCTCCTACGCCCCCCCCCCCCCCCCCCCCCCCCCCCAACAGCACCTGGCTCCTCCGTATCCGTCATCTAAAACAGTTGGTCTATTTTCCAGGAAAAACTCGAACTCTTTTTCCCCTCGCTGAAATATAAACTGTCTGATCTCCTAATCGTAACCGGACGAATCACCTCCTCCCGACTAGTCGACCTAAAAACCTGCGAAGTGCACCTGTTGAAAAAGTCTGTTGGCAAAAAATCTACGGGATGGGGTACGCCCGTGTCGATCTGCGTAAAGATTGATCCGACCACCTGGTTCTGCAGTGCTCTGCTCACACTCCTTGTGACCCTCTGGTTCTTGTTGAACAACCCCAATCCACCAGCAACTCGTTCCGGTGCGTCTTCCTCCTCCATACACGACAACAATCGCTCAGGAAAGGAAAACTTTCTTGACCTACAGGGATGTGGTCGCTAAACAGAACTAAAACTCAAATACAGAGTTGGTAGAGCCTAACTATAAAATGTCTCCAATAGTCACCACTAGTGTGCGATTTAAGGTTGAGAAAATAAGGGTGGTTAGCAAAAAAGGAATGTTCTTCCTTGAGAAAAAACTCGAAAGAATTAAACAAAGAAATCAAATAGAAAACGGTTTAGAAACTAAAACTTTACACCAGCACACGGGGGGTTAAAACCGAAGAAAGGATCCTAGATTTAAAATTCAAACAAAGCTCAAAAAAGGAAATTTCAAAAAAATTTGTTGCTATGCAGTTAAGGGTTAATAAACTCAAGAGTAAAAAAATGTATCCAAAAAAGAAAGAAAGGGAATAAAGTAATAAAACCAAAAAAATAAAAATAAAAGATTCGTAATATAAAACAGAAATATTAAACAAAGAAAATAAGCCCACTGAGGGTTAACCTAGAAATTCAACACCCAAGATATTTCCAATCTAAGTTAATATAAAAAAAATACTACGGAGTATGTAAAGACCGAACTCCGTATGTAGGTAAGAAAATTTCAAAACTCAAAAAGAAGGTATAAAACTCGGAAATAAAATAAAATAAACTAATAAGAATTCAACTCCGACTCCAAAACTTCCAAATTAATTCGGAACGTAAACTCAAGGGAAAAAAATAAAAAAATAAAAAAAATTAAAGTAAATGATTAACTTAAAATCTAAAAAAAAAGATTCCAGAATTCAAAAGATGATTTATAAAAATCTAAATATTCAAAAAAAACATGCTAATGTCAACAAGATGAAAGGAACAGTATGTAAATATATATGCATGTATGGGTAAGTATGCAGGTAAATAAAGGTATGTATATAATAAAAAGAACGACAATAAATATCCAAAAATTTAAATTGGTATTTCAAAAAATAAAAAAGTTAAAAATTCTCACCACGAACTAATAAAATAATAAATCAACCGCTCAGAGCTTGGTAACAAATAAAAAAATTCAGAAAAAAAAATTTAAACATTCAAAAGATGATTGTTTAAGAAAAAATTTAAAAATTATTAGACATATGTGTATGTATAGGCTTGGGTTTTAGGCCAACGTAACGTGGAATTAAAAGTAAGTAATACTACCCATATATGTACATATGATTTAACTTCAATTCGATTTTCTTTGCTTATATATATTTTTTTTTTTGTGGTAGTTGTAACTTGTACAAAGTTTCTATTCGATTTCAATAAAGAATGAATATATATTAAAATACATGGTGTGTGTTGGTGTTGCACCTCGGCGAGGTCCTAGTGAATGTGAGTGAGTGGTCCGTTTGTCACAAGTCTAGGTCCTAGTCATCTAAGTCACCCAAATACGTCTGTGTATTCAGTGTAGCACTACAAGCCTACAAGCCCAGGCCTCAAGCTTGGTTGCCACACTGTTTCCAATCGCCTTCGTGTAGGCTGACTGCCAACCTCACGTGTACGCAGTGCTGGACTACGTACACGGTAGCTTAAACAGTCGCCTAAACGCTACAACACCTATTTGTCAATATACTAGCCTTACCGCAGAATACCACTTATGCAAGTGTTGCAGCTTTCAAAAGGAACCTCTACGGCAAGGCGAGTATCCCCCTTGTGTTTGTTGTAGTGGCACATATCGCGACGGACGGATCCAAGCGATGTTGCCCCTACAACGGTCTCCGTCCTGTCAGAGAACTAAAACTGGAATTGAAAGAAAGGTAGAAGTTATAAAGGCAAACAAAAGATATCGTTAAGAAAAGAGTTATGAAAAAAAAGGTATAGGAAAGAAAGAAAAAGTTATGAAAAGAAAAAAAAATTTATTTTGGACAAAAAAAACAAAAAAAAAGATTTAAGGAATGCAAAAAAACAAAATAAAGATGGAACTGAAATTGAGAGAAAAACCAAAAAAATTGAAATTAAAAATTGGGCTATTGTTGTATAACTGACTGTTGGGGTAAGGCGGAGGTGGCATGCTGGCAAGCCCCTGCTAGCTCGTCGGGAGGGGTGAGTTTTTGCTCACTCACCTTACCTACAGTTATACAAACAAAAATAGGGGTTCACGCCTGAAATCTACGAAAGGAAAGCTGGAAGAAAAGATCTGTCCGTGTCAGGTGTAGTCATCCCTCCCACTCTGCGTAAAACCTTGACGCAGCCTTGGACGTTGCTGAGACTCCTAAATTTAGCAACGTCCCCTTAGCCTGACAGTTGTCTGTCCGTTACGGTCCCATGTCCCTAGACTGTGTAGTCTGTCACAGTCGCCTCACACCCACGTCCCCCTACATTGCACTCGTGCAACACCCACACCAATTTAAAGTGTTTAGCCGCTCATTCTGAGATAGGCTCAACCCATTAAACTAATGAATATGGTAGTTTGAATTTCTTCATAAAACGTTACAAAACTCTTTATCAAATAGTTATCCTAATATGATGATCAAAGATTGAAAAAAAACTTCAGTTGCGTTGATTTTTCCTTAAGACTAATTAGTTGGAACTAACTCTATCTAAGATATTTATATTCGTAACTAAAAATAATAAAGATGGGGATAAAAGTTGCTAAATGGAAGATAATAGGGAAAAGGAAGTGTTCCCGATCTTGCAGGAGTTCCAAATAAGAACAATGAAAAACACTTACACGTACGATGCAATGTTGTTTTATTTCCTATGGGAACAATATGACGTACATAAAATGTTAAATACAAATCACATAAACATTAAAATTCAATCTTACGCTTTTGTGCGTGCTCCTGCTGCTGACACGACCGAGAACTATAATTTATTTTAAGGAAATAAAATGGAAAACGGTGCCGTTTAGCCAGGGTTGCTAAATACGGGCAATGTAACTCAACTACGCACGGTCGCAATTCAGAAGCAGGAGGGCGCATTCACAGTTCGTTGCCAATATAAATTCTCCACAACATCCCAGCCTCCGTGAATCTAGCTCGACTCAGATTAACCAACATCTAGCTTAGCAAGCATACGAGCCGGTCTTTTGTACGTGCCAAACTTCGTCTTCACGTCCGCTGCTCTGACTTGCGAATCCTTGCCTGGATACACTCGTGTCACCCTTCCCATAAGCCACTTGGAGCAGTGCACCCCAGCGTCGCAAACCATAACGACATCATCAACTTCCAACGCTTTCACCGGTTGATACCACCTCGTTCGACGGCACAGGTCCGGAAGGTATTCCGCGAGCCACTTCTTCCAGAACCTATGCTGCAGCTGTTGAACTTTTCGCCATTGTTTTCTTGTGGCGCGCAGCTTCTCCTCCAGAGGATTAGGAGTCTGATTAGAGTTTGCTGTACCTAAAAGGAAATGGTTAGGAGTGAGGGGTTCTTCGGTAGGTGCATCTAAAGGTATGTGAGTCAGCGGCCGCGAATTGAGAATATTCTCGGCCTCAACCATTAAACTGTACAAACCGTGTTCCTGTAAACTTTCGCTGTGCAATGTATCCCCCATGGCTCGTTTTACGCTGCGGACCAGCCGCTCCCAGCAGCCTCCCTCGTGGGGGCTAAGGGGACAGTTGAATACCCATTCAACCCTCTTCTTCGACAAGGCATCTGCTATCTTACCATTTTCGAGTTCTGATAGTTGGTGCTTCAGTTCCCTGTCCGCTCCAATGAAATTCGTGCCGTTATCAGAACGTATACGCACCGGAGTGCCACGCCTATTCATAAAATTTCTAATACACATCAAGCAGGTATCGGTGGATAAATCCCTGGCTATCTCAAGATGAACGGCCCGTGTAGTAAGACAGGTGAACAACGCTATCCAACGCTTTCCACTACGACGACCTGAGACTACGGTAAAGGGACCCATATAGTCCAACCCTACGTAAGTGAATGGTTTCACGAACGGCGTTACTCTATCTTCAGGCAACTGTCCCATCATTGGTACCGCTGGTTGACCACGATCCTTCTTGCATTTAAGGCACCTTCTGGAAGCTTGCTTCACTGCCACCCATACGTTAGGGATCCAATACCGCCTCCTAAGCTCCGCTATGATCGTTTTGATGGCGCCAGGAACTATGGTAATGATCGACTATCAAGTTGGTTACTCGATGAACCTTCGGAAGTATGATCGGCCTACGAGCGTCTGTTGAAAGGGCCGCGGCATTATTCAATCTACCATTCACGCGCACAACTCCAAGGTCATCCAGATACGGCGTCAATCTCCACAGTGAGCTATCCCGTCCTACTTTCCCGGTCAATTCCAGTGACATGTAGTCCTTACCATAAGACTCCTTTTGAACGGTGCGACAAATCACCGAGTTAGCTTTCTCCAAATCTGACGGGTCCAAATGGGATAGTTACCTCTCTTCTGGGACTTTAGTACAATTATCACGGAAGCGTAAGATCTACGCTACAATCATTCGCGTTCCGAAGTCTGCTGGGTTCATTCCACTTGGGAGCCACCGCCATTCAGCTGGATCACAACCATCCAAGATCTCGTTAACTCTGTGAGCTACGTACGGTTTGTAGCGTCGATGATCTGACTTAATCCACGAAATTGTCGTCTTGGAATCGCTCCACATCACCACCCTGGAGGGCTCTATCTCGTGACTTTGCTCAATGAACTTACGTAAACGAGTAGCTAACACCGCTGACTGTAGCTCCAAACGAGGGATCGAAGTCAGCTTTAATGGCGCACATTTCGTCTTTCCAGTTATGAATGCTAACTTCACTGTTCCTGACGTCTCCATCACACGCCAATATGCCACCGCAGCAAAGGCCACCTCGCTGGCGTCCGCGAAAACGTGCAACTCGACTGGTGTGCTCATGAAGAATTCACTATAACATCGTGGTATGCTGAGGTTTCCTAAATCGTCAAGCATAGCTAACCATTTACTCCAGACTCCTCGTGCTTCCGTTGGAATCTCTTCATCCTAATCCACGTTTTTCCTCCAGGTCAATTGTAGTATCAGTTTTGCCACCAAGGAGTACTCAGCTGCCATACCGAACGGATCGAACAAGGACATGGTGATACTTAGCACTTCTCGTTTTGTAGGCGCTCTTGCTCCTTCCAGTAGTCTTTTATCGACCCTCGCGAATGACGTAGCGAAGCGAAGGGTGTCCTGCCTAGTGTCCCAGCACATACCTAGCACCTTCTGAACCTGCGACGTTTCTTTATCGAGACTCAAAACTTGTTGACTTTCGTGGTTATCGTTGAACATCTTGTTAACCAGTAGGGAGTTCGAGACCATACGCTTAAGATAGAAACCGCCTTCCTTATGTACCCACACAACTTTCGGTATAATTTTCAGTGCCTCGCTTTCGCTAGAAAAACAGTGAACCAAATCGTCAACATAGTGGTTGTTAATTATAATGTTAACCGCCTCTGGAAACTGATCTTGAAAATCACGTGCATTTTTATTTTTTACGAACTGAGCCGAACAAGGGGAACAAGTTGCTCCGAATGTCATCACTGTCATCGTATACTCTTCGATAGGTCCGTTGGTGTCAGTCCTCCACAGGAACCTCTGCGCTGACTGATCCTCCTCCCTGATTTTTACTTGGTGAAACATCTCGACAATGTCCCCACAGACTCCAATCTTTCGCTGCCTAAACTTCATTAGAACCACTGCTAAGGGTTGACACTGGTACGGACCACTAAACACCGCGGAATTCAGGGACTGACCATCAATCTTTGCGGCAGCATCGAAGACTAACCTCAACTTACCCGGTTTGTTTGGATTGTAGACTGCAAAATGGGGTATGTACCACGTACGACTGTTGTACACTTCCGATTCTTCCTTCCGCAGTTTTCTCGAGTACCCTTTTCCACATATTCGGTCATAACACGCGCGTATTCTTCCTTGAGATGCTCATCGCGTTCGAACTTCTTTTCCAGGAGAAGAAATCGTTTTTCAGCCATCATTCGATTACTCGGCAGCTTTGAGTCCTCGCTCTTCCATAAGAGGCCGGTTTCAAAGCGATCTCCCTTCCGAACAGTCGTAGTCTCCAACAGGTATTTGGCCCTCTTAACTTCATCGCTCTCCACATGCTCGGCGCAACGCACGTCTAACTGATCGCTTGCTATGAATTCTTTCACCATTTGATTCAATTCGTTACATTCATTGTTTTCGACTTGCGTAAGAAATAGACGACTTCCATTAGCAGTCGGATTACCTGCCGCCGAACCATACACAACCTAACCCAACTTGGTCCTGACTACGGCTGGCCCTTTCCATCCGTCCCTGACGACACTAAGCGCAACTCCTAGGTGAACATTATCGATTCCAATAAGCAGTTCAGGAACGACGTCCTCATAGCCACAGATGGGCAACTTCTTCATGTGGCGATACTTGGACCAGAGCTTTTCAATGTTAAGTGTCTGCATTGGCAATTGGAGATTCGGTACCGTACTAACGTTTTTTAAATTAAAAATTCTATCGTTATTTCTTACTCCGGATATTCTGACGTCAACTCGTTTAGACGTCTCTGTCGCTACTTCCGAACCATTGGAGAGTTAACTTTTCTGTTTTCCCTTCGAGGCCAAGTCTGTTTGCAAGGTTTTCGTTCATTAGAGTAATGGCAGAACCTTCATCAAAAAATGCATAACTATCAATTTGCTTGTTTCCTGCATACAACCGTACGGGTAGAATTTTAAACAAAACTTTAGAGTTAGTGGAACCTACAACAGAGCTAGTAAGCATGGGACGTACTTCTGGTTGTTTATTTTCACTAGTTATTGCTTCGTTTAGAAGCCTATGCGTTTATCTAGTTGCATTGGGACCACTATTATTACGACGCTTCGCACAGCTACTACCTACATGACCTGATTTCAGACACGAAAAACAAAGTTTGTTCAAACGTGCAACACGCCACCTCTGATTACAGGGCAAATCTAAAAATTGTTTAGATTTTTCGACCTCGTGATCGTCGGAGCAAATTTTGCACAGTTTTTTAGTTGATACTTTGTTGGTATGAAGAAATCTCTGGCGTTGTTCACCACGTACCGCCGACGACCTCGGATTTTCGTTTGGGTTTGCGCATGCTAAACTAACTATGCGTGCCAACTCTTGCAGCGACTTGCTTAAATCGACTATAGATGCTCTTGGTGTAATTGATATGGCGTGTCTAGCCCACTCCAGCCTCCGTTGTACTGGCAACTTCGCCAATAATTCGTCCATGAGCGTTGGATTACATAAATGGTGGTCGCAGTTTGCGGCTTTTAAGAATGACGCCAAATTCTGCACTTTAGTCGCAAATGGTATAAGTAAATCGATACGATTGTCCGCGATACTAGGTACGTCGCGTATTTTACTAATCTGGCTTTTCACCAGTAGGTCTGGACTGCCGAATCGCTCTTCCAAAGTCTTCATAACTTGCGACGCATTACTGCTGTGAATCAAGAGACACTCAACAGTATCCTTTGCCTTGCCCTTTATAGCTTTCTGCAGACGCATAATGTTTTGCCTATCGTTGTACCCGTACTCCTCCGTTGTCATGTGGAATGCCTCCTTGAACATTGGCCAGTCTTCGGGCCGGCCTTCAAATTCAGGAAGGTCATAGAGCTTGCGATGTTGTTCTCTTCTACTGGATGAAAGCGTACGATTTAATTCCGTCAATACCGATGACAATGAGGATACACTCGCGTTACCTATTTGTTCCGGGATCTCAGCTCGTTGCAATTGAGTTTCTCGTAATTGACGGTTGCTGTTATCCAGTTCGACCTGTAGCGCATTTATCTTTTGCGCCATTTAGTTAAGACGTTGTTCAATAGAATTGCTTGCACTCGCTGTATTTTTGACTATCGTGGAATTTAAGTCGTCTCTTTCTGCCTCATTGGCAGACGCAGAGCGAGTTAGTGGCATTACAAATATGAACGATTGGAACTTGCGAAACAACGGATAACGGAATTTGGTTAAGACGCTATAGCGGCAAATTATACCGTACACCCTTCTATTGGCCTAATCACTAACCTTTAGGACACTACCTGACCACCAAAATCTCCCAACCACCTTTTATGCACTCTTACCTGACCACTATTATGCTTGCCCACAGTGTACTGTTTTCTTCGAATGCCCCTTTACGTTGTTGCTGCTGTATAGCTGGATGAGCTGTTTTATGTAATATGCTTACATCTTCTTGGATGAACCGATCTCACAGTGGATTGGCTGCATTAGCTGGTGGTTACAGTAGTAAGGTTCCTTTTGATGAGGCCAATAAAAGCGAAATAAAAGTTTGTTCCCGATCTTGCAGGAGTTCCAAATAAGAACAATGAAAAACACTTACACGTACGATGCAATGTTGTTTTATTTCCTATGGGAACAATATGACGTACATAAAATGTTAAATACAAATCACATAAACATTAAAATTTAATCTTACGCTTTTGTGCGTGCTCCTGCTGCTGATACGACCGAGAACTATAATTTATTTTAAGGAAATAAAATGGAAAACGGTGCCGTTTCGCCAGGGTTGCTAAATACGGGCAATGTAACTCAACTACGCACGGTCGCAATTCAGAAGCAGGAGGGCGCATTCACAGTGCGTTGCCAATATAAATTCTCCACAACAGGAAGTTTACTTTTGGGTTTATTTAATGGAAAGATTGTGGATGGAAAAAAACTTAACAAAAACCCACGGAAAATCCAAAAGTAAAAAACTTTGGATATAAAACTACTAACTATAAATGAAAAAGGACTTTAGCGGAAAAAAGGAATTGGAAATGCAAAAAAGTTAACTTCAAAGTTATTAAATAGGGAAGCGAAACTTTATCGTAAAAAATTTTAACATTGAAAATTACTAACGGCCGTTAATACTAAATAAAAGATATTGCAGACGCAAATGCATTTAAAAAAGTAAATAGAATGAAAAAAAGTGAATATGAAAAAAAATGCGGTTGACAAAAATGTAATTAAAAGTTCGATTGAATCAGTGGATTTATCGGATCGCCCCTGTAGCCCAACAACTCCTCAGCCTCTGCTGGGTTCCAGTAGATTTGTTTAAAAAAATGGATATATACGTATGTTTGTATGTATTAGGTAATGTTAATAACTTATAACTCTAGCACTTACCGATCAATCCCGCGACGGAGGCGCCTGCGCCGAAGAGAGAGTGTGGCTGCAAATAACGTACATATACATACACCTACAAACCTATGCTGGAAAGTCGATCGGTGGAAGAGGTGATAATGAAAGATAACAAATTTATTCGGGCATGCGGTTGCGGCCCTGATCAAAGAATTTTTGCGCGTTAGAGTGAAAGATAATGATTCAAAAAAATAATAAAATAAAAAAATACTAAGTAATAAAAATAAAAAAATGCAAAATTCAATAGTGCGACAACTAAAGATAAATTGAAATCGAAAATTTAACTGATATGTAAAAAACTGAAACTGAGGGTAAACAAAAAAATCTAATAGCCTTGGGGGAAAAAAATATAAGCGCCAAAAGAAAACGTAAAGCAAAAGTTAGACGTGAAAAATAACCGAAGAATGCGCTAATTAGAAACAACAAAACGCAACACGTACTAAAAGGCAAAGAGATAGAAATGTTAGGAAGGTGGAACAGAAATTAGTAATCTTTAAACTAAATGTAAAAAAAGGGAACGCAAAAAGTGAAAAACTCATGTAGAAACGGAATGCTTAAAAATTAGGTATTTAAGACAATAAGCGGGACATGAGAAAAAGGTTAAATGTGCGAATGTGTGGGAGTGGGAAGAAGTTATGGAAATAATAGGTAGATGAGTAACAAGTGGAATATTGAAAGGATAGAGAAAAATGAGAAGAAGTAAGAAAACGGAATGAATATGATTATGAAGGTAGAATTGCTTACAATTATAAAGTTATAAAAATTTCAAAAATAAATTCATCGAAAAATGAAAAACTCACAAGCAAGAACTAGAATTGAGTTAAATTAAACCTTAACGAAACTAAAAATTCAAATTAAACAAATTCAATGAAATGAAATGGTGCTTAAAATTAACAAAAAAATCCAAAAAATGCAAAAAAAAAAAAAAACAAATGTAAATTCCGGCAGCGGCGCACGGATAATTATGTTCCCCTTTTGGGCTCTCTCCTTGACTGCTTTTCTCCTCCAATTAGTGGTTGTATCTGCAGCTCCAATTATGATTGCGGTGCCAGGACATGAGCACCAACATGCCCCTCTACTCCTTCGCTGTTCAGCCTGGCACCGTCTGTATGATTCCCCTTTCTCGATATTAAATACTACCCCGCTTTTGTGTTTTTCGGACTGTGTTGGTGGCTGGTGTGGAAATTTCCTTTAACAAATACTAGCCCGCTTTATTTTAGCGTTTGTGGCTCGTGATGGTGGCAACTTTAAATTTTTGCGCAGCAATCTAAATGTGTAGATGGAAGAATATTAGGGACCAGGGTCATGGTGGCCGGGAAAGACACGGGTGCATGTGGAGTTAATATATATTGTTTAATGTCATCTAGTTATGTCATTTTATTTATTTATTTGATAATTTTTTTTTTTATCTTAATTTTATCTATATATGTAAGGTTATCTAGGTATTCGATTTTACTCAAATGCACTTTATGTATCTATGTATTTTATTTTATTTTAATTAGTTTTATGTTTTATTTTATTTGATTTTATTATTTTAGCTAATTTATTTTAATTTTATTTTACTTTTAACTTTCATTATTTTTATTAAATTTTTTTTTTTTACTTAATTTTGTCTTTGTATATAATTTCATTTTATTGATTGTAGGTACGTAATTTTATTTAAATTAATTTTCACCTTTAACATTTTTTTTTAATTATTACTATTGGTCCACATGCACCATGGACTGGAGGAAAGGGGTTTCACTGGATTTACATGGGGCTGTTGTGAAGCAGGGTATGGGGTCCCGGTTCCTCCTTGGGATTCCGCTAAATTACCCGTTAGCACGGTTTTATGAAAAAAAAATCGCGAACTTTTTTTCCAAAAAAAATATATAATTAAAACTTGCTTCCGCACTCACTTAAGTCAACTTTTCTTTTGAGACATTCTCTGAAATCGTTTGGCGGTCGTACCGCATAAATCAAAAGCCTTTCTTTCTCACCACTTTCACTCAAGAACGAAAGACACCAATACATACAATCCTATTTTGGCGGGAAACGACAGACATAAACTTTCACGAACAAACTTCACGCATACTAACAGATACATGTTCGAACATCTATAAATGTGTTTGCTTTCTACCAGTTACTAACACATGTGAATGTAGCTATGCTGGTATATGCACACAGATATATACGTAGATGTTTGAACATCCTTACCATCGCCTTAACCCACAGGTTGCCGCTACAAAAGTTTAGTTTTTGCCTAGCAGACCTTGGCTCTGCGAAAATCAGGAACTGATATTATATCGTTCCTAGCGACCGATCAACCTGTTAACCTGCAATTGGTTATTTAAAGAAAAAGCATACATCAAAGTCACAAGGGAACTCCTCCGAGTAAGTCATTCAGGTTTAAGCCCTCGATTATTATGGAAATGGACTTTGGTTTCATCGCCTTGGCGTTTTCCCATTCCTTTTCTTTCCTGGAGTTTTTGGGAGATTTCTTAAAAAAAAAAAACACATTTTTATGTGTGTTTGACTTCCACGACGTAACACCTTCCAACGGGTTGAGACTGATTGACTTTGCTGTGGCTCGAAAAATTGTCATACGCAATATCAGGTTCCAACATAAAAGCGGCACCAAGCTACTTGGCTGTCTCCTGATTGAAGCACACGAAACTAAATCAATCACGTCCTGATCACCGGCAGGCATTGCTGCAGTGTTCTCGATATGCGCACTCTACGAGGTCGAAATATCGACTCAGACCACTACCTTGTAGCAGCCAAAGAACGTGGATGCCTTTGTGTAGCAAAAAAGTGCGCGCAATAACCAAGGAAAATTTGCAGTCGAAAAGCTGCGTACGAAACAGGCAGTTGATGACGAATCCACGAGGCTATCACACCTGCTCCCAGACAGCAATCTTCGATGTGACTGAGCAGTGGGACCATATTTTTCTCTCAGTATGAATTGCCGCTGCTGGCGCTATAGGTTTTCAACGAGCATGTAAAACCAACTGGTACGATGAGAAATGTTACGGTCCCAGAAAAAAAGAACGCGGCTCATAGGCTCACGCCGCGTATAGGCGCGGCAATATGGGAAGCAGAAAAGCGTGAGTGCAAGGAGCTTCAGATGCTGGCGGATAGGAATAATGCTCGAAATTTCTACCAAATATCCACCGAATCACGGAATGTTTCAAAATCGGGGCAGATTCCTACATGAGTGATAATGGCGAACTGGTAACTGACGTTCAGAGTGTGCTTAATATGCAGAGGGTATACTTCCCGTCATTGCTGGCCAGCTGTAGCATTATGCGTCATGCTCACCTATGCAATAAATTTGCGGCATTACGCACCATTAACTTCTATGCCAATACATTTTAGTAGTAGCATAATCATATTACAATATTATGCGACATAAATTACATTGACCTAACACAGCGGTTCGCTAACATCAATGGAATGCCGAATATGAAACCTTTGTCAGTTCACACCTAACAAATTCTGCTAAGTCACACACTCCGGTCAATACACTGCCGATAGTCAATGTTAGTTTGTCACCAACATATTTACATACAACCAATAATGTGAATTAACCAAATATTCATATACAAACATTTTACATGAATATCAATCTGTTGACTTCGCATACAAATCTACATGTATGAATAGTATTAATACAAATCTACATGTATGCATAGTATTAATACAAATCTACATGTATGCATAGTATTATTACAAATGTACATATTTTAATTTGTTAGTATTAGGATAATTATGAATGTGTAGGTTAAGAAATTATCTATAAAAGGGAAAGAATTTTTTGAATAAAATCAATTATTGGCTGACATTCAAACTCAAAACATTTCCTCTTATTAATTCAAATATTTCACAGCGAAGGGGAGGAAGAACCTGATTAGGGTATCGCCGATGACGGCAAACACATTTCCGCACCCGACTATGAGGAAGTGAGAATGGCAATATCCTCGCTAAAGCATAATAAGGCGCTGGGTAATTACGGATTATTCGAGGACCTGTCCAAACACGGAGGCGAATAGTTGGTTAAGAGCATATATCAACTCCTATGCAAGATTTGGATGGGCGTATGCATACAGATTCGAGTTTAAGTGTGTCTACGCAATCCGTAAAAGGCGAACCCTCAAACCACGAAAATTACCGTGGAATCAGCCTGCTTGATATCGTGTACAAGGTTCTATCTAGCGCACTGTGCAAAATACTGAAGTCTAAAGTCAACAAATTGATTGAACCTTGTCAGCACGGCTAGGTTAAGTTGAGGTAAGTTTGAACTGTCCGGTCAATAAAGACCTTACCACTTGTAACCAGAATTTGCTTGACGACCAAACGGAAGAACCCCAATCAGATACCAAGACTTATGTTATAGAATAACTCCGTCCTCTCAACAAATACTAGAAGTTTCCTAGGACTCACATAGCTTAATAGCTCCCTTGAGATTTGGCAGCTCTGCTGCCCCTAATAGCTGGAGCCTTGCCCTGGCGAGTGCAGGTCACGCACAGAGAGTGCTCAACCGTTTGATTGGATCTAACTTATAAGCATGAGACAATGTCCAGTTAGTTTGCACATCGCGAGCCTAAAATCTTCTCTCTTCAGAGATATGAGCCACTTTGTGAGCCTAATATCGTAGGCTTTGCACCGGATCTTGGAAATTAGCTTCGGAATCACTTCTTCTTTGAGCTAACTAGCGAATTTCGGTAACACCAAGGGAAATTTAAATCCTTCTTACTTAGTCCTTCCCAAGGAGTCGAGGCCGTGAGCTTCCTCTGCTGCTGATGGCGGGTTCCGATAACAGTACCTTCTTGGGCGGAGCATCATCTTTCATTCACATGGTCTAGCCACTGTCATTGGAAAGTGAGGCGTCAAAGCTCCAATCACTATTGCTAGATTAGCCTTGGTGAGCCCAGCTCTGTTGGGAGAGCGTTTGCCATCCACTTACAGCTTGAAGGCTATCGCTACGCATCAAGCGGTACTATGCGCTCAGTGTTTGCTTAGTCAAATCTAAACCCTTCTTCTCTAGTTCAGACTACAAGTGGCCTCAGGGGAGCTTCTATTCAAGTTCAGTTGTACCAGGGCGCGTAAATAGATTAGTACTTTAACTGTAACTTTTACTTTTACTTTTACTTTAACTTTAACTTTAACTTTAACTTATACATTCACTTTAACTTTAACTTTAACTTTAACATTAACTTTAACTTTAACTTTCACTTTAACTTTAACTTTATTTTTAACTTTAACTTTAACTTTCGCTTTAACTTTTACTTTAACTTTAACTTTAACTTTAACTTTAACTTTAACTTTAACTTTAGCTTTAACTTTAACTTTAATTTTAACTATAACTTTAACTTTAACTTTAACTTTAACTTTAACTTTAACTTTAACTTTAACTTTAACTTTAACTTTATCTTTAACTTTAACTTCAACTTTAACCTTAACTTTAACTTTAACATTCACTTTAACTTTAACTTTAACTTTTACTTTAACTTTAACTTTAACTTTAACTTTAACTTTAACTTTAACTTTAACTTTAACTTTAACTTTAACTTTAACTTTAACTTTAATTTAAATTTAACTTTAACTTTAACTTTAATTTTAACTTTAACTTTAACTTTAATTTTAACTTTAACTTTAACTTTAACTTTCACTTTAACTTTATCTTTAACTTTAACTTTAACTTTAACTTTAACTTTAACTTTAACTTTAATTTTAACTTTAACTTTAACTTTAGCTCTAGCTTTAACTTTAACTTTAACTTTAACTTTAACTTTAATTTTAACTTTAACTTTAAATTTAACTTTAACTTTAGCTTTAGCTTTAACTTTAACTTCAACTTTAACTTTAACTTTAAATTTAACTTTAACTTTAACTTTAACTTTAACTTTAACTTTAACTTTAACTTTAACATTCACTTTAACTTTAACTTTAACTTTAACTTTCACTTTAACTTTAACTTTATTTTTAACTTTAACTTTAGCTTTAGCTTTAACTTTAACTTTAACTTTAACTTTAATTCTAACTTTAACTTTAACTTTAACTTTAACTTTAACTTTAACTTTAACTTTAACTTTAATTTTAACTTTAACTTTAACTTTAACTTTAACTTTAACTTTAACTTTAACTTTAACTTTAACTTAAGCTTTAGCTTTAACTTTAACTTCTACTTTAACTTTAACTTTAAATTTAACTTTAACTTTTACTTTTACTTTTACTTTTACTTTTACTTTAACTTTAACTTTAACTTTAACTTTAACATTCACTTTAACTTTAACTTTAACTTTCACTTTAACTTTAACTTTATTTTTAACTTTCGCTTTAACTTTTACTTTAACTTTAACTTTAGCTTTAACTTTTACTTTAACTTTTACTTTAACTTTAACTTTAACTTTAACTTTAACTTTAAGTTTAACTTTAACTTAAACTTTAACTTTAACTTTAACTTTAACTTTAACTTTAACTTTAACTTTAACTTTAACTTTAACTTTAACTTCAACTTTAACCTTAACTTTAACGTTAATTTTAATTTTAACTTTAACTTTAACAGTCACTTTAACTTTAACTTTAACTTTTACTTTAACTTTAACTTTAACTTTAACTTTAACTTTAACTTTAACTTTAACTTTAACTTTAACTTTAACTTTAACTTTAACTTTAATTTAAATTTAACTTTAACTTAAATTTAATTTTAACTTTAACTTTAATTTTAATTTTAACTTTAACTTTAACTTTAACTTTAATTTTAACTTTAACTTTAACTTTCACTTTAACTTTATCTTTAACTTTAACTTTAACTTTAACTTTAGCTTTAACTTTAACTTTAGCTTTAGCTTTAACTTTAACTTTAACTTTAACTTTAACTTTAAATTTAATTAAAATTTAACTTTAACTTTAACTTTAATTTTAACTTTAACTTTAACATTAACTTTAACTTTAACTTTAACTTTAATTTTAACTTTAACTTTAATTTTAACTTTAACTTTAACTTTAACTTTAACTTTAACTTTAACTTTAACTTTAACCTTAACTTTAACTTTAACTTTAACTTTAACTTTAACTTTAACTTTAACTTTAACTTTAACTTTAGCTTTAGCTTTAACTTTAACTTTAACTTTAAGTTTAAGTTTAACTTTAACTTTAACTTTAACTTCAACTTTAACCTTAACTTTAACTTTAACTTTAACTTTAACTTTCACTTTAACTTTAACTTTATTTTTAACTTTAACTTTAACTTTCGCTTTAACTTTAACTTTTACTTTAACTTTAACTTTAACTTTAACTTTAACTTTAACTTTAACTTTAACTTTAACTTTAACTTTAACTATAACTTTAACTTTAACTTTAACTTTAACATTCACTTTAACTTTAACTTTTACTTTAACTTTAACTTTTACTTTAACTTTAACTTTAACTTTAACTTTAATTTTAACTTTAACTTTAGCTTTAGCTTTAACTTTAAATTTAACTTTAACTTTAACTTTAACTTTAACTTTAATTTTAACTTTAACTTTAATTTTAACTTTAACTTTAACTTTAATTTTAACTTTAACTTTAACTTTCACTTTAACTTTATCTTTAACTTTAACTTTAATTAAAATTTAACTTTAACTTTCACTTTAACTTTAACTTTAACTTTCACTTTAACTTTATCTTTAACTTTAACTTTAACTTTAATTTAACTTTAACTTTAACTTTAGCTTTAACTTTAACTTTACTTTAACTTTAACTTTAACTTTAATTTTAACTTTAATTTTAACTTTAATTTTAACTTAACTTTAACTTTCACTTTAATTTATCTTTAACTTTAACTTTAACTTTAACTTTATCTTTAACTTTAGCTTTAATTTTAACTTTAACTTTAACTTTAACTTTAACGTTAACTTTAACTTTAACTTTAACTTTAACATTCACTTTAACTTTATTTTACTTTAACTTTAACTTTTACTTTAACTTTAACTTTAACTTTAACTTTAACTTTAACTTTAACTTTAACTTTAACTTTAGCTTTAACTTTAACTTTAACTTTAACTTTAACTTTAATTTTAACTTTAACTTTAACTTTAATTTTAACTTTAACTTTAACTTTAACTTTAACTTTAACTTTAACTTTAACTGTAACTTTAACTTTAACTTTAACTTTAACTATAACTTTAACTTTAACTTTAACATTCACTTTAACTTTAACTTTAACTTTAACTTTAACTTTAATTTTAACTTTAACTTTAACTTTAATTTTAACTTTAACTTTAACTTTAACTTTAACTTTAACTTTAACTTTAACTTTAACTTTAACTTTAACTTTAACTTTAACTTTAACTTTAACTTTAACTTTAATTTTAACTTTAACTTTAACTTTAACTTTAACTTTAACTTTAACTATAACTTTAACTTTAACTTTAACTTTAACTTAAACTTTAACTTTAACTTTAATTTAAATTTAACTTTAACTTTAACTTTAACTTTAATTTTAACTTTAACTTTAACTTTAATTTTAACTTTAACTTTAACTTTAACTTTCACTTTAACTTTTTCTTTAACTTTAACTTTAACTTTAACTTTAACTTTAACTTTAATTTTAACTTTAACTTTAACTTTAACTTTAACTTTAGCTCTAGCTTTAACTTTAACTTTAACTTTAACTTTAACTTTAACTTTAATTTTAACTTTAACTTTAAATTTAACTTTAACTTTAGCTTTAGCTTTAACTTTAACTTCAACTTTAACTTTAACTTTAAATTTAACTTTAACTTTAACTTTAACTTTAACTTTAACTTTAACATTCACTTTAACTTTAACTTTAACTTTAACTTTCACTTTAACTTTAACTTTATTTTTAACTTTAACTTTAGCTTTAGCTTTAACTTTAACTTTAACTTTAACTTTAATTCTAACTTTAACTTTAACTTTAACTTTAACTTTAACTTTAACTTTAATTTTAACTTTAACTTTAACTTTAACTTTAACTTTAACTTTAACTTTAACTTTAACTTTAGCTTTAGCTTTAACTTTAACTTCTACTTTAACTTTAACTTTAAATTTAACTTTAACTTTTACTTTTACTTTTACTTTTACTTTTACTTTAACTTTAACTTTAACTTTAACATTCACTTTAACTTTAGCTTTAACTTTCACTTTAACTTTAACTTTATTTTTAACTTTCGCTTTAACTTTTACTTTAACTTTAACTTTAGCTTTAACTTTTACTTTAACTTTTACTTTAACTTTAACTTTAACTTTAACTTTAAGTTTAACTTTAACTTAAACTTTAACTTTAACTTTAACATTCACTTTAACTTTAACTTTAACTTTAACTTTAACTTTAATTTTAACTTTAACTTTAACTTTAATTTTAACTTTAACTTTAACTTTAACTTTAACTTTAACTTTAACTTTAACTTTAACTTTAACTTTAACTTTAATTTTAACTTTAACTTTAACTTTAACTTTAACTTTAACTTTAGCTTTAGCTTTAACTTTAACTTCTACTTTAACTTTAACTTTAAATTTAACTTTAACTTTTACTTTTACTTTAACTTTAACTTTAACATTCACTTTAACTTTAACTTTAACTTTCACTTTAACTTTAACTTTATTTTTAACTTTCGCTTTAACTTTTACTTTAACTTTAACTTTAGCTTTAACTTTTACTTTAACTTTTACTTTAACTTTAACTTTAACTTTAACTTTAACTTTAAGTTTAACTTTAACTTAAACTTTAACTTTAACTTTAACTTTAACTTTTACTTTAACTTTAACTTTAACTTTAAGTTTAACTTTAATTTAAACTTTAACTTTAACTTTAGCTTTAACTTTTACTTTAACTTTTACTTTAACTTTAACTTTAACGTTAACTTTAACTTTAACTTTAACAGTCACTTTAACTTTAACTTTAACTTTTACTTTAACTTTAACTTTAACTTTAACTTTAACTTTAACTTTAATTTAAATTTAACTTTAACTTAAATTTAATTTTAACTTTAACTTTAACTTTAACTTTAATTTTAATTTTAACTTTAACTTTAACTTTAACTTTAACTTTCACTTTAACTTTATCTTTAACTTTAACTTTAACTTTAACTTTAGCTTTAACTTTAACTTTAGCTTTAGCTTTAACTTTAACTTTAAATTTAATTAAAATTTAACTTTAACTTTAACTTTAATTTTAACTTTAACTTTAACTTTAACATTAACTTTAACTTTAACTTTAACTTTAATTTTAACTTTAACTTTAATTTTAACTTTAACTTTAACTTTAACTTTAACTTTAACTTTAACTTTAACTTTAACTTTAACTTTAACTTTAACTTTAACCTTAACTTTAACTTTAACTTTAACTTTAACTTTAACTTTAACTTTAACTTTAACTTTAACTTTAACTTTAGCTTTAGCTTTAACTTTAACTTTAACTTTAAGTTTAAGTTTAATTTTAACTTTAACTTTAACTTTAACTTCAACTTTAACCTTAACTTTAACTTTAACTTTAACTTTAACTTTAACTTTCACTTTAACTTTAACTTTATTTTTAACTTTAACTTTAACTTTCGCTTTAACTTTAACTTTTACTTTAACTTTAACTTTAACTTTAACTTTAACTTTAACTTTAACTTTAACTATAACTTTAACTTTAACTTTAACATTCACTTTAACTTTAACTTTTACTTTAACTTTAACTTTTACTTTAACTTTAACTTTAACTTTAACTTTAATTTTAACTTTAACTTTAGCTTTAGCTTTAACTTTAAATTTAACTTTAACTTTAACTTTACTTTAACTTTAATTTTAACTTTAACTTTAACTTTCACTTTAACTTTATCTTTAACTTTAACTTTAATTAAAATTTAACTTTAACTTTCACTTTAACTTTAACTTTAACTTTCACTTTAACTTTATCTTTAACTTTAACTTTAACTTTAACTTTAATTTAACTTTAACTTTAACTTTAACTTTAGCTTTAACTTTAACTTTACTTTAACTTTAACTTTAACTTTAATTTTAACTTTAACTTTAACTTTAATTTTAACTTAACTTTAACTTTCACTTTAACTTTATCTTTAACTTTAACTTTAACTTTAACTTTATCTTTAACTTTAGCTTTAATTTTAACTTTAACTTTAACTTTAACTTTAACTTTAACATTCACTTTAACTTTAACTTTAACTTTTACTTTAACTTTAACTTTTACTTTAACTTTAACTTTAACTTTAACTTATTAACTTTAACTTTAACTTAACTTTAACTTTAACTTTAGCTTTAACTTTAACTTTAACTTTAACTTTAACTTTAATTTTAACTTTAACTTTAACTTTAATTTTAACTTTAACTTTAACTTTAACTTTAACTTTAACTTTAACTTTAACTTTAACTTTAACTTTAACTTTAACTTTAACTTTAACTTTAACTTTAACTTTAACTTTAACTTTAACTTTAACTTTAACTTTAACTTTAACTTTAACTTTAACTATAACTTTAACTTTAACTTTAACATTCACTTTAACTTTAACTTTAACATTTACTTTAACTTTTACTTTTACTTTAACTTTAACTTTAACTTTAACTTTAACTTTTACTTTTACTTTAACTTTTACTTTAATTTTAACTTTAACTTTATCTTTGACTTTAACTTTAACTTTAGCTTTAACTTTAACTTTAACTTTAACTTTAACTTTAACTTTAACTTTAACTTTACTTTTACTTTAACTTTAACTTTAGCTTTAACGTTAACTTTAACTTTAACTTTAACTTTAACCTTAACTTTAACTTTAACTTTAACTTTAGCTTTAGCTTTAGCTTTAACTTTAACTTTAACTTTAACTTTAACTTTAACTTTAACTTTAACTTAAACTTTAACTTTAACTTTAACTTTAACTTTAACTTTAACTTTAACTTTAACTTTAAATTTAACTTTAACTTTAACTTTCACTTTAACTTTAACTTTATTTTTAACTTTAACTTTAACTTTCGCTTAAACTTTAACTTTAACTTTAACTTTAGCTTTAGCTTTAGCTTTAACGTTAACTTTAACTTTAACTTTAACTTTAACTTTAACTTTAACTTTAACTTTAACTTTAACTTTAACCCTAACTTTAACTTTAACTTTAACTTTAACTTTTACTTTAACTTTAACTTTAACTTTAACTTTAACTTTTACTTTAACTTTTACTTTAACTTTAACTTTAACTATAACATTCACTTTAACTTTAACTTTTACTTTAACTTTAACTTTTACTTTAACTTTAACTTTAATTTAACTTTAACTTTAACTTTAATTTTAACTTTAACTTTAACTTTAACATTAACTTTAACTTTAACTTTAACTTTAATTTTAACTTTAACTTTAACTTTAATTTTAACTTTAACTTTAACTTTAACTTTAACTTTAACTTTAACTTTATCTTTAACTTTAACCTTAACTTTAACTTTAACTTTAACTTTAACTTTAACTTTAACTTTAACTTTAACTTTAACTTTAGCTTTAGCTTTAACTTTAACTTTAACTTTAAGTTTAAGTTTAACTTTAACTTTAACTTCAACTTTAACCTTAACTTTAACTTTAACTTTAACTTTAACTTTCACTTTAACTTTAACTTTATTTTTAACTTTAACTTTAACTTTCGCTTTAACTTTAACTTTTACTTTAACTTTAACTTTAACTTTAACTTAACTTTAACTTTAACTTTAACTTTAACTATAACTTTAACTTTAACATTCACTTTAACTTTAACTTTTACTTTAACTTTAACTTTTACTTTAACTTTAACTTTAACTTTAACTTTAATTTTAACTTTAACTTTAGCTTTAGCTTTAACTTTAAATTAAACTTTAACTTTAACTTTAACTTTAATTTTAACTTTAACTTTAATTTTAACTTTAACTTTAACTTTAATTTTAACTTTAACTTTAACTTTCACTTTAACTTTATCTTTAACTTTAACTTTAATTAAAATTTAACTTTAACTTTCACTTTAACTTTAACTTTAACTTTCACTTTAACTTTATCTTTAACTTTAACTTTAACTTTAATTTAACTTTAACTTTAACTTTAGCTTTAACTTTAACTTTACTTTAACTTTAACTTTAACTTTAATTTTAACTTTAACTTTAACTTTAATTTTAACTTTATTTTTAACTTTAACTTTAACTTTCACTTTAACTTTATCTTTAACTTTAACTTTAATTAAAATTTAACTTTAACTTTCACTTTAACTTTAACTTTAACTTTCACTTTAACTTTATCTTTAACTTTAACTTTAACTTTAACTTTAATTTAACTTTAACTTTAACTTTAACTTTAGCTTTAACTTTAACTTTACTTTAACTTTAACTTTAACTTTAATTTTAACTTTAACTTTAACTTTAATTTTAACTTAACTTTAACTTTCACTTTAACTTTATCTTTAACTTTAACTTTAACTTTAACTTTATCTTTAACTTTAGCTTTAATTTTAACTTTAACTTTAACTTTAACTTTAACATTCACTTTAACTTTAACTTTAACTTTTACTTTAACTTTAACTTTTACTTTAACTTTAACTTTAACTTTAACTTTAACTTTAACTTTAACTTTAACTTTAACTTTAACTTTAACTTTAACTTTAGCTTTAACTTTAACTTTAACTTTAACTTTAACTTTAATTTTAACTTTAACTTTAACTTTAATTTTAACTTTAACTTTAACTTTAACTTTAACTTTAACTTTAACTTTAACTTTAACTTTAACTTTAACTTTAACTTTAACTTTAACTTTAACTTTAACTTTAACTTTAACTTTAACTTTAACTATAACTTTAACTTTAACTTTAACATTCACTTTAACTTTAACTTTAACATTTACTTTAACTTTTACTTTTACTTTAACTTTAACTTTAACTTTAACTTTAACTTTAACTTTTACTTTTACTTTAACTTTTACTTTAATTTTAACTTTAACTTTATCTTTGACTTTAACTTTAACTTTAGCTTTAACTTTAACTTTAACTTTAACTTTAACTTTAACTTTAACTTTACTTTTACTTTAACTTTAACTTTAGCTTTAGCTTTAGCTTTAACGTTAACTTTAACTTTAACTTTAACTTTAACTTTAACTTTAACTTTAACTTTAACCTTAACTTTAACTTTAACTTTAACTTTAGCTTTAGCTTTAGCTTTAACTTTAACTTTAACTTTAACTTTAACTTTAACTTTAACTTAAACTTTAACTTTAACTTTAACTTTAACTTTAACTTTAACTTTAACTTTAAATTTAACTTTAACTTTAACTTTCACTTTAACTTTAACTTTATTTTTAACTTTAACTTTAACTTTCGCTTAAACTTTAACTTTAACTTTAACTTTAGCTTTAGCTTTAGCTTTAACGTTAACTTTAACTTTAACTTTAACTTTAACTTTAACTTTAACTTTAACTTTAACTTTAACCTTAACTTTAACTTTAACTTTAACTTTAACTTTTACTTTAACTTTAACTTTAACTTTAACTTTAACTTTAACTTTAACTTTAACTTTAACTTTAACTTTTACTTTAACTTTTACTTTAACTTTAACTTTAACTATAACATTCACTTTAACTTTAACTTTTACTTTAACTTTAACTTTTACTTTAACTTTAACTTTAATTTAACTTTAACTTTAACTTTAAATTTAACTTTAACTTTAACTTTAACTTTAACTTTAATTTTAACTTTAACTTTAACTTTCACTTTAACTTTATCTTTAACTTTAACTTTAATTACAATTTAACTTTAACTTTCACTTTAACTTTAACTTTAACTTTCACTTTAACTTTATCTTTAACTTTAACTTTAACTTTAACTTTAATTTAACTTTAACTTTAACTTTAACTTTAGCTTTAACTTTAACTTTACTTTAACTTTAACTTTAATTTTAACTTTAACTTTAACTTTAATTTTAACTTAACTTTAACTTTCACTTTAACTTTATCTTTAACTTTAACTTTAACTTTATCTTTAACTTTAGCTTTAATTTTAACTTTAACTTTAACTTTAACTTTAACATTCACTTTAACTTTAACTTTAACTTTTACTTTAACTTTAACTTTTACTTTAACTTTAACTTTAACTTTAACTTTAACTTTAACTTTAACTTTAACTTTAACTTTAACTTTAACTTTAACTTTAACTTTAGCTTTAACTTTAACTTTAACTTTAACTTTAACTTTAATTTTAACTTTAACTTTAACTTTAATTTTAACTTTAACTTTAACTTTAACTTTAACTTTAACTTTAACTTTAACTTTAACTTTAACTTTAACTTTAACTTTAACTTTAACTTTAACTTTAACTTTAACTTTAACTTTAACTTTAACTTTAACTTTAACTATAACTTTAACTTTAACTTTAACATTTACTTTAACTTTTACTTTTACTTTAACTTTAACTTTAACTTTAACTTTAACTTTAACTTTTACTTTTACTTTAACTTTTACTTTAATTTTAACTTTAACTTTATCTTTGACTTTAACGTTAGCTTTAACTTTAACTTTAACTTTAACTTTAACTTTAACTTTACTTTTACTTTAACTTTAACTTTAGCTTTAGCTTTAGCTTTAACGTTAACTTTAACTTTAACTTTAACTTTAACCTTAACTTTAACTTTAACTTTAACTTTAGCTTTAGCTTTAGCTTTAACTTTAACTTTAACTTTAACTTTAACTTTAACTTAAACTTTAACTTTAACTTTAACTTTAACTTTAACTTTAACTTTAACTTTAACTTTAAATTTAACTTTAACTTTAACTTTCACTTTAACTTTAACTTTATTTTTAACTTTAACTTTAACTTTCGCTTAAACTTTAACTTTAACTTTAACTTTAGCTTTAGCTTTAGCTTTAACGTTAACTTTAACTTTAACTTTAACTTTAACTTTAACTTTAACTTTAACTTTAACTTTAACTTTAACCTTAACTTTAACTTTAACTTTAACTTTAACTTTTACTTTAACTTTAACTTTAACTTTAACTTTAACTTTTACTTTAACTTTTACTTTAACTTTAACTTTAACTATAACATTCACTTTAACTTTAACTTTTACTTTAACTTTAACTTTTACTTTAACTTTAACTTTAACTTTATCTTTAACTTTTATTTTAACTTTTACTTTTACTTTAATTTTAACTTTAACTTTATCTTTAATTTTAACTTTAACTTTAGCTTTAGCTTTAACTTAAACTTTAACTTTAACTTTAACTTTAACTTTAACTATAACTTTAACTTTAACTTTAACTTTAACATTCACTTTAACTTTAACTTTAGCTTTAACTTTAACTTTAGCTTTAGCTTTAACTTTAACTTTAACTTTAACTTTAAATTTAATTTTAACTTTAACTTTAACTTTAACTTTAACTTTCACTTTAACTTTATCTTTAACTTTAACTTTAACTTTAGCTTTAACTTTAACTTTAGCTTTAGCTTTAGCTTTAACTTTAACTTTAACTTTAACTTTAAATTTAATTAAAATTTAACTTTAACTTTAACTTTAATTTTAACTTTAACTTTAACTTTAACATTAACTTTAACTTTAACTTTAACTTTAACTTTAATTTTAACTTTAACTTTAATTTTAACTTTAACTTTAACTTTATCTTTATCTTTAACTTTAACTTTAACTTTAACTTTAACCTTAACTTTAACTTTAACTTTAACTTTAACTTTAACTTTAACTTTAACTTTAACTTTAGCTTTAGCTTTAACTTTAACTTTAACTTTAAGTTTAAGTTTAACTTTAACTTTAACTTCAACTTTAACCTTAACTTTAACTTTAACTTTAACTTTAACTTTCACTTTAACTTTAACTTTATTTTTATTTTTAACTTTAACTTTAACTTTCGATTTAACTTTAACTTTTACTTTAACTTTAACTTTAACTTTAACTTTAACTTTAACTTTAACTTTAACTTTAACTTTAACTTTAACTTTAACTTTAACTTTAACTTTAACTTTAACTATAACTTTAAATTTAACTTTAACTTTAACATTCACTTTAACTTTAACTTTTACTTTAACTTTAACTTTTACTTTAACTTTAACTTTAACTTTAATTTTAACTTTAACTTTAGCTTTAGCTTTAACTTTAAATTTAACTTTAACTTTAACTTTAATTTTAACTTTAACTTTAATTTTAACTTTAACTTTAACTTTAACTTTAATTTTAACTTTAACTTTAACTTTCACTTTAACTTTATCTTTATCTTTAACTTTAACTTTAATTAAAATTTAACTTTAACTTTCACTTTAACTTTAACTTTAACTTTCACTTTAACTTTATCTTTAACTTTAACTTTAATTTAACTTTAACTTTAACTTTAGCTTTAACTTTAACTTTACTTTAACTTTAACTTTAATTTTAACTTTAACTTTAATTTTAACTTAACTTTAACTTTCACTTTAACTTTATCTTTAACTTTAACTTTAACTTTATCTTTAACTTTAGCTTTAATTTTAACTTTAACTTTAACTTTAACTTTAACTTTAACTTTAACATTCACTTTAACTTTAACTTTAACTTTTACTTTAACTTTAACTTTTACTTTTACTTTAACTTTAACTTTAACTTTAACTTTAACTTTAACTTTAACTTTAACTTTAACTTTAGCTTTAACTTTAACTTTAACTTTAATTTTAACTTTAACTTTAACTTTAATTTTAACTTTAACTTTAACTTTAACTTTAACTTTAACTTTAACTTTAACTTTAACTTTAACTTTAACTTTATCTTTAACTTTAACTATAACTTTAACTTTAACTTTAACATTCACTTTAACTTTAACTTTAACATTTACTTTAACTTTTACTTTTACTTTAACTTTAACTTTAACTTTAACTTTTACTTTTACTTTAACTTTTACTTTAATTTTAACTTTAACTTTATCTTTGACTTTAACTTTAACTTTAGCTTTAACTTTAACTTTAACTTTAACTTTAACTTTAACTTTAACTTTACTTTTACTTTAACTTTAACTTTAGCTTTAGCTTTAGCTTTAACGTTAACTTTAACTTTAACTTTAACCTTAACTTTAACTTTAACTTTAACTTTAGCTTTAGCTTTAGCTTTAACTTTAACTTTAACTTTAACTTTAACTTAAACTTAAACTTTAACTTTAACTTTAACTTTAACTTTAACTTTAACTTTAAATTTAACTTTAACTTTAACTTTCACTTTAACTTTAACTTTATTTTTAACTTTAACTTTAACTTTCGCTTTAACTTTAACTTTAACTTTAACTTTAACTTTAACTTTAGCTTTAGCTTTAGCTTTAACGTTAACTTTAACTTTAACTTTAACTTTAACTTTAACTTTAACCTTAACTTTAACTTTAACTTTAACTTTTACTTTTACTTTAACTTTAACTTTAACTTTTACTTTAACTTTTACTTTAACTTTAACTTTAACTATAACATTCACTTTAACTTTAATTTTTACTTTAACTTTAACTTTTACTTTAACTTTAACTTTAACTTTATCTTTAACTTTTATTTTAACTTTTACTTTAATTTTAACTTTAACTTTATCTTTAATTTTAACTTTAAATTTAGCTTTAGCTTTAACTTAAACTTTAACTTTAACTTTAACTTTAACTTTAACTATAACTTTAACTTTAACTTTAACTTTAACTTTAACTTTAACATTCACTTTAACTTTAACTTTAACTTTAACTTTAACTTTTACTTTAACTTTAACTTTTACTTTAACTTTAACTTTAACTTTAACTTTTACTTTTACTTTTACTTTAACCTTTACTTTAATTTTAACTTTAACTTTATCTTTAACTTTAACTTTAACTTTAGCTTTAGCTTTAACTTTAACTTTAACTTTAACTTTAACTTTAACTTTAACTTTAACTTTAACTTTAACTTTAACTTTTACTTTAACTTTAACTTTTACTTTAACTTTAACTTTAACTTTAACTTTAATATTAACTTTAACTTTTACTTTAATTTTAACTTTAACTTTATCTTTAACTTTAACTTTAGCTTTAGCTTTAACTTTAACTTTAACTTTAACTTTAACCTTAACTTTAACTTTAACTTTAACTTTTACTTTAACTTTAACTTTTACTTTAACTTTAACTTTAATTTTAACTTTAACTTTAACTTTTACTTTAATTTTAACTTTAACTTTATCTTTAGCTTTAACTTTAGCTTTAGCTTTAACTTTAACTTTAAATTTAACTTTAACCTTAACTTTAACTTTAACTTTAACCTTAACTTTAACTTTAACTATAACTTTAACTTTTACTTTAACTTTTACTTTAATTTTAACTTTAACTTTATCTTTAACTTTAACTTTAACTTTAGCTTTAGCTTTTACTTTTACTTTAACTTTTACTTTAATTTTAACTTTAACTTTATCTTTAACTTTAACTTTAGCTTTAGCTTTAACTTTAACTTTAACTTTTACTTTAACTTTAACTTTTACTTTAACTTTAACTTTAACTTTAATTTTAACTTTAACTTTAACTTTAACTTTTACTTTAACTTTTACTTTAATTTTAACTTTAACTTTATCTTTATCTTTAACTTTAGCTTTAGCTTTAACTTTAACTTTAACTTTTAATTTAACTTTAATTTTAACTTTAACATTCACTTTAACTTTAACTTTAACTTTAACTTTATCTTTAACTTTAACTTTAACTTTAACTTTAAATTTAACTTTAGCTTTAACTTTAACTTTAACTTTAACTTTAGCTTTAACTTTAACTTTAACTTTAGCTTTAGCTTTAGCTTTAACTTTAACTTTAACTTTAACTTTAGCTTTAACTTTAACTTTTACTTTAACTTTAACTTTAACTTTAAATTTAACTTTAACTTTAACTGTAAATTTTACTTTTACTTTTACTTTTACTTTAACTTTAACTTTAACTTTAACTTATACATTCACTTTAACTTTAACTTTAACTTTCATTTTAACTTTAACTTTAACTTTAACTTTAACTTTAATTTTATTTTTAACTTTAACTTTAACTTTCGCTTTAACTTTTACTTTAACTTTAACTTTAACTTTAACTTTAACTTTAACTTTAACTTTAGCTTTAACTTTAACTTTAACTTTAACTTTAACTTTAACTTTAACTTTAACTTTAACTTTAACTTTAACTTTAACTTTAACTTTAACTTTAACTTTAACTTTAACTTTAACTTTAACTTTAACTTCAACTTTAACCTTAACTTTAACTTTAACATTCACTTTAACTTTAACTTTAACTTTAACTTTTACTTTAACTTTAACTTTAACTTTAACTTTAACTTTAATTTAAATTTAACTTTAATTTTAACTTTAATTTTAACTTTAACTTTAATTTTAACTTTAACTTTAACTTTAATTTTAACTTTAACTTTAACTTTCACTTTAACTTTATCTTTAACTTTAACTTTAACTTTAACTTTAACTTTAACTTTAACTTTAACTTTAACTTTAACTTTAACTTTAGCTCTAGCTTTAACTTTAACTTTAACTTTAACTTTAACTTTAATTTTAACTTTAACTTTAAATTTAACTTTAACTTTAGCTTTAGCTTTAACTTTAACTTCAACTTTAACTTTAACTTTAAATTTAACTTTAACTTTAACTTTTACTTTAACTTTAACTTTAATTTTAACTTTAACTTTAACATTCACTTTAACTTTAACTTTAACTTTCACTTTAACTTTAACTTTATTTTTAACTTTAACTTTAGCTTTAGCTTTAACTTTAACTTTAACACTAATTCTAACTTTAACTTTAACTTTAACTTTAACTTTAATTTTAACTTTAACTTTAACTTTAACTTTAACTTTAACTTTAACTTTAACTTTAACTTTAGCTTTAGCTTTAACTTTAACTTCAACTTTAACTTTAACTTTAAATTTAACTTTAACTTTAACTTTTACTTTTACTTTTACTTTTACTTTTACTTTTACTTTTACTTTTACTTTAACTTTAACTTTAACTTTAACTTTAACTTTAACATTCACTTTAACTTTAACTTTAACTTTCACTTTAACTTTAACTTTATTTTTAACTTTAACTTTAACTTTCGCTTTAACTTTTACTTTAACTTTAACTTTAACTTTAACTTTAACTTTAAGTTTAACTTTAACTTAAACTTTAACTTTAACTTTAACTTTAACTTTAACTTTAACTTTAACTTCAACTTTAACCTTAACTTTAACGTTAACTTTAACTTTAACTTTAACTTTAACTTTAACTTTAACTTTAAGTTTAACTTTAACTTAAACTTTAACTTTAACTTTAACTTTAACTTTAACTTTAACTTTAACTTCAACTTTAACCTTAACTTTAACGTTAACTTTAACTTTAACTTTAACTTTAACTTTAACTTTAACAGTCACTTTAACTTTAACTTTAACTTTAACTTTAACTTTAACTTCAACTTTAACTTTAACTTTAACTTTAACTTTAACTTTAACAGTCACTTTAACTTTAACTTTTACTTTTACTTTTACTTTTACTTTAACTTTAACTTTAACTTTAACTTTAACATTCACTTTAACTTTAACTTTAACTTTAACGTTAACTTTAACTTTAACTTTAACTTTAACTTTAACTTTAACAGTCACTTTAACTTTAACTTTAACTTTAACTTTAACTTTAACTTTAACTTTAACTTTAACTTTAACTTTAATTTAAATTTAACTTTAACTTAAATTTAATTTTAACTTTAACTTTAACTTTAACTTTAATTTTATTTTTAACTTTAACTTTAACTTTAACTTTAACTTTCACTTTAACTTTATCTTTAACTTTAACTTTAACTTTAACTTTAGCTTTAACTTTAACTTTAGCTTTAGCTTTAACTTTAACTTTAACTTTAAATTTAATTAAAATTTAACTTTAACTTTAACTTTAATTTTAACTTTAACTTTAACTTTAACATTAACTTTAACTTTAACTTTAACTTTAATTTTAACTTTAACTTTAATTTTAACTTTAACTTTAACTTTCACTTTAACTTTATCTTTATCTTTAACTTTAACTTTAACTTTAACTTTAACTTTAACTTTAACTTTAACTTTAACTTTAACTTTAACTTTAACTTTAACTTTAACTTTAACTTTAACTTTAACTTTAACTTTAACTTTAACTTTAACTTTAACTTTAATTTTAGCTTTAGCTTTAACTTTAACTTTAACTTTAAATTTAAGTTTAACTTTAACTTTAACTTCAACTTTAACCTTAACTTTAACTTTAACTTTAACTTTAACTTTCACTTTAACTTTAACTTTATTTTTAACTTTAACTTTAACTTTCGCTTTAACTTTAACTTTTACTTTAACTTTAACTTTAACTTTAACTTTAACTTTAACTTTAACTTTAACTTTAACTTTACTTTAACTTTAACTTTAGCTTTAGCTTTAACTTTAACGTTAACTTTAACTTTAACTCTAATTTTAACTTTAACCTTAACTTTAACTTTAACTTTAGCTTTAACTTTAACTTTAACTTTAAATTTAACGTTAACTTTAACTTTCACTTTAACTTTAACTTTATTTTTAACTTTAACTCTAACTTTCGCTTTAACTTTAACTTTACTTTTACTTTAACTTTAGCTTTAGCTTTAACTTTTACTTTTACTTTAACTTTTACTTTAACTTTTACTTTTACTTTAATTTTAACTTTAACTTTATCTTTAATTTTAACTTTAACTTTAACTTTAACTTTAGCTTTAGCTTTAACTTAAACTTTAACTTTAACTTTAACTTTCACTTTAACTTTAACTTTAACTTTAACCTTAACTTTAACTTTAACTTTTACTTTTACTTTAACTTTAACTTTAACTTTAACTTTCACTTTAACTTTAACTTTAACTTTAACTTTAACTTTAACTTTAACTTTAACCTTAACTTTAACTTTAACTTTTACTTTTACTTTAACTTTAACTTTAACTTTAACTTTAACTTTTACTTTAACTTTAACTTTAACTTTAACTTTAACTTTTACTTTAATTTTAACTTTAACTTTATCTTTAACTTTAACTTTAACTTTATCTTTAGCTTTAACTTTAATTTTAAATTTAACTTTAACCCTAACTTTAACTTTAACTTTAACCTTAACTTTAATTTTAACTTTTACTTTTAATTTACCTTTTACTTTAATTTTAACTTTAACTTTATCTTTAACTTTAACTTTAAATTTAGCTTTAGCTTTTACTTTTACTTTAACTTTTACTTTAATTTTAACTTTAAATTTAACTTTCACTTTAACTTTAACTTTATTTTTAACTTTAACTCTAACTTTCGCTTTAACTTTAACTTTAGTTTTAGCTTTAACTTTTACTTTTACTTTAACTTTTACTTTAACTTTTACTTTTACTTTAATTTTAACTTTAACTTTATCTTTAATTTTAACTTTAACTTTAACTTTAGCTTTAGCTTTAACTTAAACTTTAACTTTAACTTTAACTTTCACTTTAACTTTAACTTTAACTTTAACATTCACTTTAACTTTAACTTTAACTTTTACTTTAACTTTAACTTTAACTGTTACTTTTACTTTAACTTTTACTTTAATTTTAACTTTAACTTTATCTTTAACTTTAACTTTAACTTTAGCTTTAACTTTAACTTTAACTTTAACTTTCACTTTAACTTTAACTTTAACTTTAACTTTAACCTTAACTTTAACTTTAACTTTAACTTTAACTTTTACTTTAACTTTAACTTTAACTTTAACTTTAACTTTTACTTTAACTTTAACTTTAACTTTTACTTTAATTTTAACTTTAACTTTATCTTTAACTTTAACTTTAACTTTATCTTTAGCTTTAACTTTAATTTTAAATTTAACTTTAACCCTAACTTTAACTTTAACTTTAACCTTAACTTTAAATTTAACTTTAACTTTCACTTTTAATTTACCTTTTACTTTAATTTTAACTTTAACTTTATCTTTAACTTTAACTTTAAATTTAGCTTTAGCTTTTACTTTTACTTTAACTTTTACTTTAATTTTAACTTTAACTTTATCTTTAACTTTAACTTTAGCTTTAGCTTTAACTTTAACTTTAACTTTTACTTTAACTTTTACTTTAACTTTTACTTTAACTTTTACTTAAATTTTAACTTTAACTTTATCTTTAACTTTAGCTTTAGCTTTAACTTTAACTTTAACTTTAACTTTAACTTTAACTTTAACTTTAACTTTAACTTTAACTTTAACTTTAACTTTAACTTTAAGTTTAACTTTAGCTTTAACTTTAACTTTAACATTCACTTTAACTTTAACTTTAATTTTTACTTTAACTTTAACTTTTGCTTTAACTTTAACTTTAACTTTAACTTTTACTTTAACTTTAACTTTAATTTTAACTTTAACTTTAGCTTTATCTTTAACTTTAACTTTAATTTTAGCTTTAACTTTAACTTTAACTTTAACTTTAATTTTAACTTTAACTTTAACTTTAACTTTAACTTTAATTTTAACTTCAACTTTAACTTTAACTTTCACTTTAACTTTAATTAAAATTTAACTTTAACTATCACTTTAACTTTAACTTTAACTTTATCTTTAACTTTAACTTTAACTTTAACTTTAACTTTAATTTAACTTTAACTTTAACTTTAACTTTAACTTTAGCTTTAACTTTAACTTTAATTAAAATTTAACTTTAAATTTAACTTTCACTTTAACTTTATCTTTAACTTTAACTTTAACTTTAATTTAACTTTAACTTTAATTTTAACTTTAACTTTAGCTTTATCTTTAACTTTAACTTTAACTTTAATTTTAACTTTAACTTTAACTTTAACTTTAACTTTAACTTTAATTTTAACTTTAACTTTAACTTTAAATTTAACTTTAACTTTAATTTTAACTTCGACTTTAACTTTCACTTTAACTTTAATTAAAATTTAACTTTAACTTTAACTTTCACTTTAACTTTATCTTTAACTTTAATTTAACTTTAACTTTAACTTTAATTTTAACTTTAACTTTAGCTTTATCTTTAACTTTAACTTTAACTTTAATTTTAACTTTAACTTTAACTTTAATTTTAACTTTAACTTTAACTTTAACTTTAATTTTAACTTCAACTTTAACTTTAACTTTCACTTTAACTTTAATTAAAATTTAACTTTAACTATCACTTTAACTTTAACTTTAACTTTATCTTTAACTTTAACTTTAACTTTAACTTTAACTTTAACTTTAACTTTAACTTTAACTTTAACTTTAACTTTAATTTAACTTTAACTTTAAGTTTAACTTTAACTTTAACTTTAACTTTAACTTTAGCTTTAACTTTAACTTTAACTTTAACTTTAATTTTAACTTTAACTTTAACTTTAATTTTAACTTAACTTTAACTTTCACTTTAACTTTATCTTTAACTTTAACTTTAACTTTAGCTTTAATTTTAACTTTAACTTTAGCTTTAACTTTAACTTTAACATTCACTTTAACTTTAACTTTAACTTTAACTTTAACTTTAACTTTATCTTTTACTTTAACTTTAACTTTAACTTTAACTTTAACTTTAATTTTAACTTTAACTTTAACTTTAACTTTAACTTTAACTTTAACTTTAACTTTAACTTTAACTTTAACTTTAGCTTTAACTTTAATTTTAACTTTAACTTTAACTTTAACTTTAACATTAACTTTAACTTTAATTTTAACTTTTACTTTAACTTTAACTTTAACTTTAACATTAACTTTAACTTTAACTTTAACTTTAACTTTAATTTTAACTTTAACTTTAACTTTAATTTTAACTTTAACTTTAACTTTAGCTTTAGCTTTAACTTTAACTTTAACTTTAGCTTTAGCTTTAACTTTAATTTTAACTTTAACTTTTACTTTAACTTTAACTTTAACTTTAACATTAACTTTAGCTTTAACTTTAACTTTAACTTTAACGTTCACTTTAACTTTAACTTTAACTTTAACTTTTACTTTAACTTTAACTTTAACTTTAACTTTAACATTAACTTTAACTTTAACTTTAACTTTAACTTTAACTTTAACTTTAACTTTAACTTTAATTTTAACTTTAACTTTAATTTTAACATTAACTTTAACTTTAGCTTTAGCTTTAACTTTAACTTTAACTTTAGCTTTAGCTTTAACTTTAACTTTAACTTTAACTTTAACATTCACTTTAACTTTAACTTTAGCTTTAGCTTTAACTTTAGCTTTAGCTTTAACTTTAACTTTAACTTTAACTTTAACTTTAACTTTAACTTTAACTTTAACTTTAACTTTAACTTTAACTTTAATTTTAGCTTTAACTTTAACTTTAACTTTAACTTTAACTTTAGCTTTAACTTTAACTTTAACTTTAATTTTAACTTTAACTTTAACTTTAACTTTAACTTTAATTTTAACTTTAACTTTAACTTTAACTTTAATTTTAACTTTAACTTTAATTTTAACTTTAACTTTAACTTTAGCTTTAGCTTTAACTTTAACTTTAACTTTAACTTTAGCTTTAGCTTTAACTTTAACTTTAACATTCACTTTAACTTTAACTTTAGCTTTAGCTTTAACTTTAGCTTTAACTTTAACTTTAGCTTTAACCCTAACTTTAGCTTTAACTTTAACTTTAACTTTAACTTTTACTTTAACTTTAACTTTAACTTTAACTTTAACTTTAACTTTAACTTTAACTTTAACTTTAACTTTAACTTTAACTTTAGCTTTAACTTTAACTTTAACTTTAATTTTAACTTTAACTTTAACTTTAACTTTAACTTTAATTTTAACTTTAACTTTAACTTTAACTTTAACTTTAACTTTAACTTTAGCTTTAACTTTAATTTTAACTTTAACTTTTACTTTAACTTTAACTTTAACTTTAACTTTAACATTAACTTTAACTTTAACTTTAACTTTAATTTTTACTTTAACTTTAACATTAACTTTAATTTTAACTTTAACTTTAACTTTAATTTTAACTTTAACTTTAACTTTAACTTTAACTTTAATTTTAACTTTAACTTTAACTTTAGCTTTAGCTTTAACTTTAACTTTAACTTTAACTTTAGCTTTAGCTTTAACTTTAATTTTAATTTTAACTTTAACTTTTACTTTAACTTTATCTTTAACTTTAACTTTAAATTTAGCTTTAGCTTTTACTTTTACTTTAACTTTTACTTTAATTTTAACTTTAACTTTATCTTTAACTTTAACTTTAGCTTTAGCTTTAACTTTAACTTTAACTTTTACTTTAACTTTTACTTTAACTTTAACTTTAACTTTAACTTTAACTTTAACTTTAACTTTAGCTTTAGCTTTAACTTTAGCTTTAACTTTAACTTGAACTTTAACTTTAACTTCAACTTTAAGTTTAGCTTTGCTTTTAACTTTAATTTTAACTTTAACTTTAACTTTAACTTCAACTTTAACATTAACTTTAACTTTAATTTTAAATTTAACTTTAACTTTAACTTTAACTATAACTTTAACTTTAACTTTAACTTTAACTTTAACTTTAACTTTAACTTTAACTTTAACTTTAACTTTAACTTTAACTTTAACTTTAACTTTAAATTTAACTTTAACTTTAACTTTAACTATAACTTTAACTTTAACTTTAAATTTAGCTTTAACTTTAACTTTAACTTTATCTTTAACTTTAACTTTAACTTTAACTTTAATTTTAACTTTAACTTTAACTTTAACTTTAACTTTAACTTTAACTTTAACTTTAACTTTAACTTTAACGTTAACTTTAACTTTAACTTGAACTTTAGCTTCAACTTTAACTTTAACTTTAACTTTACTTTTAACTTTAACTTTATCTTTAACTTTAACTTTAACTTTAACTTTAACTTTAACTTTAACTTTAACTTTAACTTTAACTTTAACTTTAACTTTAACTTTAACTTTAACTTTAACTTTAACTTTAACTTTAACTTTACTTTTAACTTTAACTTTAACTTTAACTTTAATTTTATCTTTAACTTTAATTTTAACTTTAACTTTATCTTTAACTTTAACTTTAAATTTAGCTTTAGCTTTAACTTTAATTTTAACTTTAACTTTAACTTTAACTTTAATTTTAACTTCGACTTTAACTTTCACTTTAACTTTAATTAAAATTTAACTTTAACTTTAACTTTCACTTTAACTTTATCTTTAACTTTAATTTAACTTTAACTTTAACTTTAATTTTAACTTTAACTTTAGCTTTATCTTTAACTTTAACTTTAACTTTAATTTTAACTTTAACTTTAACTTTAATTTTAACTTTAACTTTAACTTTAATTTTAACTTCAACTTTAACTTTAACTTTCACTTTAACTTTAATTAAAATTTAACTTTAACTATCACTTTAACTTTAACTTTAACTTTATCTTTAACTTTAACTTTAACTTTAACTTTAACTTTAACTTTGACTTTAACTTTAACTTTAATTTAACTTTAACTTTAACTTTAACTTTAACTTTAACTTTAACTTTAACTTTAGCTTTAACTTTAACTTTAACTTTAACTTTAATTTTAACTTTAACTTTAATTTTAACTTAACTTTAACTTTCACTTTAACTTTATGTTTAACTTTAACTTTAACTTTAGCTTTAATTTTAACTTTAACTTTAACTTTAACTTTAACATTCACTTTAACTTTAACTTTAACTTTAACTTTTACTTTAACTTTATCTTTTACTTTAACTTTAACTTTAACTTTAACTTTAACTTTAACTTTAATTTTAACTTTAACTTTAACTTTAACTTTAACTTAACTTTAACTTTAACTTTAACTTTAACTTTAACTTTAATTTTAACTTTAACTTTAACTTTAACTTTAACTTTAACTTTAACTTTAACTTTAACTTTAACTTTAACTTTAACTTTAACTTTAACTTTAACTTTAACTTTAGCTTTAACTTTAACTTTAACTTTAACTTTAATTTTAACTTTAACTTTAATTTTAACTTAACTTTAACTTTCACTTTAACTTTATGTTTAACTTTAACTTTAACTTTAGCTTTAATTTTAACTTTAACTTTAACTTTAACATTCACTTTAACTTTAACTTTAATTTTAACTTTAACTTTAACTTTAACTTTAACTTTAACTTTAACTTTAACTTTAACTTTAACTTTAGCTTTAACTTTAATTTTAACTTTAACTTTTACTTTAACTTTAACTTTAACTTTAATTTTAACTTTAACTTTAACTTTAACTTTAACTTTAGCTTTAACTTTAACTTTAACTTTAATTTTAACTTTAACTTTAATTTTAACTTAACTTTAACTTTCACTTTAACTTTATGTTTAACTTTAACTTTAACTTTAGCTTTAATTTTAACTTTAACTTTAACTTTAACATTCACTTTAACTTTAACTTTAACTTTAACTTTTACTTTAACTTTATCTTTTACTTTAACTTTAACTTTAACTTTAACTTTAATTTTAACTTTAACTTTAACTTTAACTTTAACTTTAATTTTAACTTTAACTTTAACTTTAGCTTTAGCTTTAACTTTAACTTTAACTTTAGCTTTAGCTTTAACTTTAATTTTAACTTTAACTTTTACTTTAACTTTAACTTTAACTTTAACATTAACTTTAGCTTTAACTTTAACTTTAACGTTCACTTACTTTAACTTTAACTTTAACTTTAACTTAACTTTTACTTTAACTTTAACTTTAACTTTAACATTAACTTTAACTTTAACTTTAACTTTAACTTTAACTTTAACTTTAACTTTAACCTTAACTTTAACTTTAACTTTTACTTTAACTTTATCTTTTACTTTAACTTTAACTTTAACTTTAATTTTAACTTTAACTTTAACTTTAACTTTAACTTTAACTTTAACTTTAACTTGTAACTTTAACTTTTACTTTAACTTTATCTTTTACTTTAACTTTAACCTTAACTTTAGCTTTAGCTTTAACTTAAACTTTAACTTTAATTTTAACTTTAACTTTAATTTTAACTTAACTTTAACTTTAACTTTAACTTTAACTTTTACTTTAACTTTATCTTTTACTTTAACTTTAACTTTAACTTTAACTTTAATTTTAACTTTAACTTTAACTTTAACTTTAACTTTAACTTTAACTTTAACTTTAACTTTTACTTTAACTTTATCTTTTACTTTAACTTTAACCTTAACTTTAGCTTTAGCTTTAACTTAAACTTTAACTTTAATTTTAACTTTAACTTTAACTTTAACTTTAACTTTAACTTTAACTTTAACTTTAACTTTTACTTTAACTTTATCTTTTACTTTAACTTTAACCTTAACTTTAGCTTTAGCTTTAACTTAAACTTTAACTTTAATTTTAACTTTAACTTTAATTTTAACTTAACTTTAACTTTCACTTTAACTTTAACTTTAACTTTAACTTTAGCTTTAACTTTAACTTTAACTTTAACTTTAATTTTAACTTTAACTTTAATTTTAACTTAACTTTAACTTTCACTTTAACTTTATGTTTAACTTTAACTTTAGCTTTAATTTTAATTTAACTTTAACTTTAACTTTAACATTCACTTTAACTTTAACTTTAATTTTAACTTTAACTTTAACTTTAACTTTAACTTTAACTTTAACTTTAACTTTAGCTTTAACTTTAATTTTAACTTTAACTTTCACTTTAACTTTAACTTTATTTTTAACTTTAACTCTAACTTTCGCTTTAACTTTAATTTTACTTTTACTTTAACTTTAGCTTTAGCTTTAACTTTTACTTTTACTTTAACTTTTACTTTAACTTTTACTTTTACTTTAATTTTAACTTTAACTTTATCTTTAATTTTAACTTTAACCTTAACTTTAGCTTTAGCTTTAACTTAAACTTTAACTTTAACTTTAACTTTCACTTTAACTTTAACTTTAACTTTAACCTTAACTTTAACTTTAACTTTTACTTTTACTTTAACTTTAACTTTAACTTTAACTTTCACTTTAACTTTAACTTTAACTTTAACTTTAACTTTAACTTTAACTTTAACTTTAACTTTAACCTTAACTTTAACTTTAACTTTTACTTTAACTTTATCTTTTACTTTAACTTTAACTTTAACTTTAATTTTAACTTTAACTTTAACTTTAACTTTAACTTTAACTTTTACTTTAACTTTATCTTTTACTTTAACTTTAACTTTAACTTTAATTTTAACTTTAACTTTAACTTTAACTTTAACTTTAACTTTAACTTTAACTTTAACTTTAACTTTAGCTTTAACTTTAACTTTAACTTTAACTTTAATTTTAACTTTAACTTTAATTTTAACTTAACTTTAGCTTTCACTTTAACTTTATGTTTAACTTTAACTTTAACTTTAGCTTTAATTTTAACTTTAACTTTAACTTTAACTTTAACATTCACTTTAACTTTAACTTTAACTTTAACTTTTACTTTAACTTTATCTTTTACTTTAACTTTAACTTTAACTTTAATTTTAACTTTAACTTTAACTTTAACTTTAACTTTAACTTTAACTTTAATTTTAACTTTAACTTTAACTTTAGCTTTAGCTTTAACTTTAACTTTAACTTTAGCTTTAGCTTTAACTTTAATTTTAACTTTAACTTTTGCTTTAACTTTAACTTTAACTTTAACATTAACTTTAGCTTTAACTTTAACTTTAACGTTCACTTTAACTTTAACTTTAACTTTAACTTTTACTTTAACTTTAACTTTAACTTTAACATTAACTTTAACTTTAACTTTAACTTTAACTTTAACTTTAACTTTAACTTTAATTTTAACTTTAATTTTAACTTTAACTTTAATTTTAACATTAACTTTAACTTTAGCTTTAACTTTAACTTTAACTTTAACTTTAGCTTTAGCTTTAGCTTTAACTTTAACTTTAACTTTAACATTCACTTTAACTTTAACTTTAGCTTTAGCTTTAACTTTAGCTTTAGCTTTAACTTTAACTTTAACTTTAACTTTAACTTTAACTTTAACTTTAATTTTAGCTTTAACTTTAACTTTAACTTTAACTTTAACTTTAACTTTAACTTTAACTTTAAACTTTTACTTTAACTTTAACTTTAACTTTAACTTTAGCTTTAACTTTAACTTTAACTTTAATTTTAACTTTAACTTTAACTTTAACTTTAACTTTAACTTTAACTTTAACTTTAACTTTAACTTTAATTTTAACTTTAACTTTAACTTTAACTTTAATTTTAACTTTAACTTTAATTTTAACTTTAACTTTAACTTTAGCTTTAGCTTTAACTTTAACTTTATCTTTAACTTTAACTTTAACTTTAGCTTTAGCTTTAACTTTAACTTTAACATTCACTTTAACTTTAACTTTAGCTTTAGCTTTAACTTTAGCTTTAACTTTAACTTTAGCTTTAACCCTAACTTTAGCTTTAACTTTAACTTTAACTTTAACTTTTACTTTAACTTTAACTTTAACTTTAACTTTAGCTTTAACTTTAACTTTAACTTTAATTTTAACTTTAACTTTAACTTTAACTTTAACTTTAACTTTAATTTTAACTTTAACTTTAACTTTAACTTTAACTTTAACTTTAACTTTAACTTTAACTTTAACTTTAACTTTAGCTTTAACTTTAATTTTAACTTTAACTTTTACTTTAACTTTAACTTTAACTTTAACATTAACTTTAACTTTAACTTTAACTTTAATTTTTACTTTAACTTATCTTTAACTTTAACATTAACTTTAACTATAACGTTAACTTTAATTTTAACTTTAACTTTAACTTTAACTTTAACTTTAATTTTAACTTTAACTTTAACTTTAGCTTTAGCTTTAACTTTAACTTTAACTTTAACTTTAGCTTTAGCTTTAACTTTAATTTTAATTTTAACTTTAACTTTTACTTTAACTTTATCTTTAACTTTAACTTTAAATTTAGCTTTAGCTTTTACTTTTACTTTAACTTTTACTTTAATTTTAACTTTAACTTTATCTTTAACTTTAACTTTAGCTTTAGCTTTAACTTTAACTTTAACTTTTACTTTAACTTTTACTTTAACTTTAACTTTAACTTTAACTTTAACTTTAACTTTAGCTTTAGCTTTAACTTTTGCTTTAACTTTAACTTTAACTTGAACTTTAACTTTAACTTCAACTTTAAGTTTAGCTTTGCCTTTAACTTTAATTTTAACTTTAACTTTAACTTTAACTTCAACTTTAACATTAACTTTAACTTTAACTTTAATTTTAAATTTAACTTTAACTTTAACTTTAACTATAACTTTAACTTTAACTTTAACTTTAACTTTAACTTTAACTTTAACTTTAACTTTAACTTTAACTTTAACTTTAACTTTAAATTTAACTTTAACTTTAACTTTAACTATAACTTTAACTTTAACTTTAAATTTAGCTTTAACTTTATCTTTAACTTTAACTTTAACTTTAACTTTAATTTTAACTTTAACTTTAACTTTAACTTTAACTTTAACTTTAACTTTAACGTTAACTTTAACTTTAACTTTAACTTTAACTTTAGCTTCAACTTTAACTTTAACTTTAACTTTACTTTTAACTTTAAATTTATCTTTAACTTTAACTTTAACTTTAACTTTAACTTTAACTTTAACTTTAACTTTAACTTTAACTTTAACTTTAACTTTAACTTTAACTTTAACTTTAACTTCAACTTTAACTTTAACTTTAACTTTACTTTTAACTTTAACTTTAACTTTAACTTTAATTTTATCTTTAACTTTAATTTTAACTTTAACTTTATCTTTAACTTTAACTTTAAATTTAGCTTTAGCTTTTACTTTTACTTTAACTTTTACTTTAATTTTAATTTTAACTTTAACTTTAACTTTAACTTTAACTTTAACTTTAACTTTAACTTTAACTTTAACTTCAACTTTAACTTTAACTTTAACTTTACTTTTAACTTTAACTTTAACTTTAACTTTAATTTTATCTTTAACTTTAATTGTAACTTTAACTTTATCTTTAACTTTAACTTTAAATTTAGCTTTAGCTTTTACTTTTACTTTAACTTTTACTTTAATTTTAACTTTAACTTTATCTTTAACTTTAACTTTAGCTTTAGCTTTAACTTTAACTTTAACTTTTACTTTAACTTTTACTTTAACTTTAACTTTAACTTTAACTTTAACTTTAACTTTAACTTTAACTTTAACTTTTACTTTAACTTTTACTTAAATTTTAACTTTAACTTTATCTTTAACTTTAACTTTAACTTTAACTTTAACTTTAACTTTAACTTTAACTTTAACTTTAACTTTAGCTTTAGCTTTAACTTTAACTTTAACTTTAATTTTAACTTTAACTTTAACTTTAACCTTAACTTTAACTTTAACTTTAACTTTAACTTTAACTTTAACTTTAACTTTAACTTTAACTTTAACTTTAACTTTAACTTTAACTTTAACTTTAACTTCAGCTTTAACTTTAACTTTAACATTCACTTTAACTTTAACTTTAACTTTTACTTTAACTTTAACTTTTACTTTAACTTTAACTTTAACTTTAACTTTAACTTTAACTTTAACTTTAACTTTAACTTTTACTTTAATTTTAACTTTAACTTTATCTTTGACTTTAACTTTAACTTTAGCTTTAACTTTAACTTTAACTTTAACTTTAACTTTAACTTTAATTTTAACTTTAACTTTAACTTTAACTTTAACTTTAACTTTAGCTTTAACTTTAACTTTAACTTTAACTTTAACTTTAACTTTAACTTTAACTTTAACTTTAACTTTAACATTCACTTTAACTTTAACTTTAACTTTAACTTTTACTTTAACTTTAACTTTAACTTTAACTTTAACATTAACTTTAACTTTAACTTTAATTTTAACTTTAACTTTAACTTTAATTTTAACTTTAACTTTAGCTTTAGCTTTAACTTTAAATTTAATTAAAATTTAACTTTAACTTTAATTTTAACTTTAACTTTAACATTAGCTTTAACTTTAACTTTAACTTTAATTTTAACTTTAACTTTAACTTTAATTTTAACTTTAACTTTAACTTTCACTTTAACTTTATCTTTAACTTTAACTTTAACTTTAACTTTAAGTTTAACTTTAACTTTAACTTTAACTTTAACTTTAATTTAAATTTAACTTTAACTTAAATTTAATTTTAACTTTAACTTTAATTTTAACTTTAACTTAAATTTAATTTTAACTTTAACTTTAACTTTATCTTTAACTTTAATTAAAATTTAACTTTAACTTTAACTTTCACTTTAACTTTATCTTTAACTTTATTTTAACTTTAACTTTAGCTTTAGCTTTAACTTTAACTTTAACTTTAACTTTAACTTTAATTTTAACTTTAACTTTAACTTTAACTTTAATTTTAACTTTAACTTTAACTTTAACTTTAATTTTAACTTTAACTTTAACTTTAACTTTAACTTTAACTTTAATTTTAACTTCAACTTTAACTTTAACTTTCACTTTAACTTTAATTAAAATTTAATTTTAACTATCACTTTAACTTTACACATTGGGCAATGAGGATCTTCCTCTACTTAACTTTAACTTTAACTTTATCTTTAACTTTAACTTTAACTTTAACTTTAACTTTAACTTTAACTTTAACTTTAATTTAACTTTAACTTTAACTTTAACTTTAACTTTAGCTTTAACTTTAACTTTAACTTTAACTTTAACTTTAACTTTAACTTTAACTTTAACTTTAACTTTAACTTTAATTTTAACTTTAACTTTAACTTTAATTTTAACTTAACTTTAACTTTCACTTTAACTTTATCTTTAACTTTAACTTTAACTTTAGCTTTAATTTTAACTTTAACTTTAACTTTAACATTCACTTTAACTTTAACTTTAACTTTAAGTTTAACTTTAACTTTATCTTTTACTTTAACTTTAACTTTAACTTTAACTTTAACTTTAAATTTAACTTTAACTTTAACTTTAGCTTTAACTTTAACTTTAATTTTAACTTTAACTTTAATTTTAACTTTAACTTTAACTTTAACTTTAGCTTTAGCTTTAGCTTTAACTTTAACTTTAACTTTAACTTTAACTTAAACTTTAACTTTAACTTTAACTTTAACTTTAAATTTAACTTTAACTTTAACTTTAACTTTCACTTTAACTTTAACTTTAACTTTAACTTTAACTTTAATTTTAACTTTAACTTTAACTTTAACTTTAACTTTAGCTTTAGCTTTAGCTTTAACGTTAACTTTAGCTTTAACTTTAACTTTAACTTTAACTTTAACTTTAACTTTAACCTTAACTTTAACTTTAACTTTAACTTTACTTTAACTTTAACTTTAACTTTTACTTTAACTTTTACTTTAACTTTAACTTTAACTATAACATTCACTTTAACTTTAACTTTTACTTTAACTTTAACTTTTACTTTAACTTTAACTTTATCTTTAACTTTTATTTTAACTTTTACTTTAATTTTAACTTTAACTTTATCTTTAATTTTAACTTTAACTTTAGCTTTAGCTTTAACTTAAACTTTAACTTTAACTATAACTTTAACTTTAATTTTAACTTTAACTTTAACTTTAACTTTAACTTTAACATTCACTTTAACTTTAACTTTAACTTTTACTTTAACTTTAACTTTTACTTTAACTTTAACTTTAACTTTAACTTTAACTTTAACTTTAACTTTTACTTTTACTTTAACTTTTACTTTAATTTTAACTTTAACTTTATCTTTAACTTTAACTTTAACTTTAGCTTTAACTTTAACTTTAACTTTAACTTTAACTTTAACTTTAACTTTAACTTTAACTTTAACTTTTACTTTAACTTTAACTTTTACTTTAACTTTAACTTTAACTTTAATTTTAACTTTAACTTTAACTTTTACTTTAATTTTAACTTTAACTTTATCTTTAACTTTAACTTTAGCTTTAGCTTTAACTTTAACTTTAACCTTAACTTTAACTTTAACTTTAACTTTTACTTTAACTTTAACTTTAACTTTTACTTTAACTTTAACTTTAACTTTAATTTTAACTTTAACTTTAACTTTTACTTTAATTTTAACTTTAACTTTATCTTTATCTTTAACTTTAACTTTAGCTTTAGCTTTAACTTTAACTTTAAATTTAACTTTAACCTTAACTTTAACTTTAACTTTAACCTTAACTTTAACTTTAACTATAACTTTAACTTTAACTTTTACTTTAACTTTTACTTTAATTTTAACTTTAACTTTATCTTTAACTTTAACTTTAACTTTAGCTTTAGCTTTTACTTTTACTTTAACTTTTACTTTTACTTTAATTTTAACTTTAACTTTATCTTTAACTTTAACTTTAGCTTTAGCTTTAACTTTAACTTTAACTTTAACTTTTACTTTAACTTTAACTTTTACTTTTACTTTTACTTTAACTTTAACTTTAACTTTAACTTTAATTTTAACTTTAACTTTAACTTTTACTTTAACTTTTACTTTAATTTTAACTTTAACTTTATCTTTATCTTTAACTTTAGCTTTAACTTTAAGTTTAACTTTTACTTTAACTTTAATTTTAACTTTAGCTTTAACTTTAACTTTAATTTTAACTTTAGCTTTATCTTTAATTTTAACTTTAACTTTTACTTTAACTTTAACTTTTACTTTAATTTTAACTTTAACTTTATCTTTAACTTTAACTTTAACTTTAGCTTTAGCTTTAACTTTAACTTTAACTTTAGCTTTAGCTTTAACTTTAACTTTAACTTTAATTAAAATTTAACTTTAACTTTAACTTTCACTTTAACTTTATCTTTAACTTTAACTTTAACTTTAATTTAACTTTAACTTTAACTTTAATTTTAACTTTAACTTTAGCTTTAGCTTTAACTTTAACTTTAACTTTAACTTTAACTTTAACTTTAATTTTAACTTTAACTTTAACTTTAACTTTAATTTTAACTTTAACTTTAACTTTAACTTTAACTTTAACTTTAACTTTAACTTTAACTTTAATTTTAACTTTAACTTTAACTTTAACTTTAACTTTAACTTTAAATTTAACTTTAATTTTAACTTCAACTTTAACTTTAACTTTCACTTTAACTTTAATTAAAATTTAATTTTAACTATCACTTTAACTTTAACTTTAACTTTATCTTTAACTTTAACTTTAACTTTAACTTTAACTTTAATTTAACTTTAACTTTAACTTTAACTTTAACTTTAACTTTAGCTTTAACTTTAACTTTAACTTTAACTTTAACTTTAACTTTAACTTTAACTTTAACTTTAACTTTAACTTTAACTTTAATTTTAACTTTAACTTTAACTTTAATTTTAACTTAACTTTAACTTTCACTTTAACTTTATCTTTAACTTTAACTTCAACTTTAACTTTAGCTTTAATTTTAACTTTAACTTTAACTTTAACATTCACTTTAACTTTAACTTTAACTTTAACTTTTACTTTAACTTTAACTTTATCTTTTACTTTAACTTTAACTTTAACTTTAAATTTAACTTTAACTTTAACTTTAGCTTTAACTTTAACTTTAATTTTAACTTTAACTTTAATTTTAACTTTAACTTTAACTTTAACTTTAACTTTAACTTTAACTTTAACTTTAGCTTTAACTTTAACTTTAACTTTAACTTTAACTTTAATTTTACTTTAACTTTAACTTTAACTTTAACTTTAACTTTAACATTAACTTTAACTTTAACTTTAACTTTAACTTTAACTTTAACTTTAACTTTAACTTTAACTTTAACATTCACTTTAACTTTAACTTTAACTTTAACTTTTACTTTAACTTTAACTTTAACTTTAACATTAACTTTAACTTTAACTTTAACTTTAACTTTAACTTTAACTTTAACTTTAATTTTAACTTTAATTTTAACTTTAACTTTAATTTTAACTTTAACTTTAACTTTAGCTTTAGCTTTAACTTTAACTTTAACTTTAGCTTTAGCTTTAACTTTAACTTTAACTTTAACTTTAACTTTAACATTCACTTTAACTTTAACTTTAACTTTAGCTTTAGCTTTAACTTTAGCTTTAGCTTTAACTTTAACTTTAACTTTAACTTTAACTTTAACTTTAATTTTAGCTTTAACTTTAACTTTAACTTTAATTTTAAATTTAACTTTAACTTTAATTTTAACTTTAACTTTAACTTTAACTTTAACTTTACCTTCAACTTTAACCATAACTTTAACTTTAACTTTAGCTTTAGCTTTAACTTTAACTATAACTTTAATATTAACTTTAACATTAACTTTAACTTTAACTTTAACTTTAACTTTAACTTTAACTTTAACATTCACTTTAACTTTAACTTTAACTTTAGCTTTAGCTTTAACTTTAACTTTAACTTTAGCTTTAGCTTTAACTTTAACTTTAACTTTAACTTTAAATTTAACTTTAACTTTAACTTTAACTTTAACTTTAACTTTAACTTTAACTTTAACTTTAACTATAACTTTAACTTTAACTTTAACATTCACTTTAACTTTAACTTTTACTTTAACTTTAACTTTTACTTTAACTTTAACTTTAACTTTAATTTTAACTTTAACTTTAGCTTTAGCTTTAACTTTAAATTTAACTTTAACTTTAACTTTAACTTTAACTTTAATTTTAACTTTAACTTTAATTTTAACTTTAACTTTAATTTCAACTTTAACTTTAACTTTCACTTTAACTTTATTTTTAACTTTAACTTTAATTAAAATTTAACTTTAACTTTCACTTTAACTTTAACTTTAACTTTCACTTTAACTTTAACTTTAACTTTAGCTTTAGCTTTAACTTTAACTTTAACTTTAGCTTTAGCTTTAACTTTAACTTTAACTTTAGCTTTAACTTTAACTTTACTTTAACTTTAACTTTAACTTTAATTTTAACTTTAACTTTAACTTTAATTTTAACTTAACTTTAACTTTCACTTTAACTTTATCTTTAACTTTAACTTTAACTTTATCTTTAAATTTAGCTTTAATTTTAACTTTAACTTTAACTTTAACATTCACTTTAACTTTAACTTTAACTTTTACTTTAACTTTAACTTTTACTTTAACTTTAACTTTAACTTTAACTTTAACTTTAGCTTTAACTTTAACTTTAACTTTAACTTTAACTTTAACTTTAACTTTAATTTTAACTTTAACTTTAACTTTAACTTTAACTTTAACTTTAATTTTAACTTTAAATTTAACTTTAACTTTAACTTTAACTTTAACTTTAACTTTAACTATAACTTTAACTTTAACTTTAACATTCACTTTAACTTTAACTTTAACATTTACTTTAACTTTAACTTTTACTTTAACTTTAACTTTAACTTTTACTTTTACTTTTACTTTAACTTTTACTTTAATTTTAACTTTATCTTTGACTTTAACTTTAGCTTTAACTTTAACTTTAACTTTAACTTTAACTTTACTTTTACTTTTACTTTTACTTTAACTTTAACTTTAACTTTAGCTTTAGCTTTAGCTTTAACGTTAACTTTAACTTTAACTTTAACTTTAACCTTAACTTTAACTTTAACTTTAACTTTAGCTTTAGCTTTAGCTTTAACTTTAACTTTAACTTTAACTTTAACTTTAACTTAAACTTTAACTTTAACTTTAACTTTAACTTTAACTTTAACTTTAACTTTAAATTTAACTTTAACTTTCACTTTAACTTTAACTTTATTTTTAACTTTAACTTTAACTTTCGCTTTAACTTTAACTTTAACTTTAACTTTAGCTTTAGCTTTAGCTTTAACGTTAATTTTAACTTTAACTTTAACTTTAACTTTAACTTTAACTTTAACCTTAACTTTAACTTTAACTTTAACTTTAACTTTAACTTTTACTTTAACTTTAACTTTAACTTTTACTTTAACTTTTACTTTAACTTTAACTTTAACTATAACATTCACTTTAACTTTAACTTTTACTTTAACTTTAACTTTTACTTTAACTTTAACTTTAACTTTAACTTTAACTTTATCTTTAACTTTTATTTTAACTTTTACTTTTACTTTAATTTTAACTTTAACTTTATCTTTAATTTTAACTTGAACTTTAGCTTTAGCTTTAACTTAAACTTTAACTTTAACTTTAACTATAACTTTAACTTTAACTTTAACTTTAACTTTAACTTTAACTTTAACTTTAACTTTAACTTTAACATTCACTTTAACTTTAACTTTAACTTTTACTTTAACTTTAACTTTAACTTTAACTTTAACTTTAACTTTAACTTTAACTTTAACTTTAACTTTTACTTTTACTTTAACTTTTACTTTAATTTTAACTTTAACTTTATCTTTAACTTTAACTTTAACTTTAGCTTTAGCTTTAACTTTAACTTTAACTTTAACTTTAACTTTAACTTTTACTTTAACTTTAACTTTTACTTTAACTTTAACTTTAACTTTAATTTTAACTTTAACTTTAACTTTTACTTTAATTTTAACTTTAACTTTATCTTTAACTTTAACTTTAGCTTTAGCTTTAACTTTAACTTTAACTTTAACCTTAACTTTAACTTTAACTTTAACTTTTACTTTAACTTTAACTTTTACTTTAACTTTAACTTTAACTTTAATTTTAACTTTAACTTTAACTTTTACTTTAATTTTAACTTTAACTTTATCTTTAACTTTAACTTTAGCTTTAGCTTTAACTTTAACTTTAAATTTAACTTTAACCTTAACTTTAACTTTAACTTTAACCTTAACTTTAACTTTAACTATAACTTTAACTTTAACTTTTACTTTAACTTTTACTTTAATTTTAACTTTAACTTTATCTTTAACTTTAACTTTAACTTTAGCTTTAGCTTTTACTTTTACTTTAACTTTTACTTTAATTTTAACTTTAACTTTATCTTTAACTTTAACTTTAGCTTTAGCTTTAACTTTAACTTTAACTTTTACTTTTACTTTTACTTTTACTTTAACTTTAACTTTAACTTTAACTTTAACTTTAATTTTAACTTTAACTTTAACTTTTACTTTAACTTTTACTTTAATTTTAACTTTAACTTTATCTTTATCTTTAACTTTAGCTTTAGCTTTAACTTTTACTTTAACTTTAACTTTAATTTTAACTTTAACTTTAACTTTAACTTTAACTTTAACTTTATCTTTAACTTTAACTTTAACTTTAATTTTAAATTTAACTTTAGCTTTAACTTTAACTTTAACTTTAGCTTTAACTTTAACTTTAACTTTAGCTTTAGCTTTAGCTTTAGCTTTAACTTTAACTTTAACTTTAACTTTAACTTTAACTTTAGCTTTAACTTTAACTTTTACTTTAACCTTAACTTTAACTTTAAATTTAACTTTAACTTTAACTGTAACTTTTACTTTTACTTTAACTTTAACTTTAACTTTAACTTATACATTCACTTTAACTTTAACTTTAACTTTAACTTTAACATTAACTTTAACTTTAACTTTCACTTTAACTTTAACTTTATTTTTAACTTTAACTTTAACTTTCGCTTTAACTTTTACTTTATCTTTAACTTTAAATTTAGCTTTAATTTTAACTTTAATTTTAACTTTAACTTTAACTTTAACTTTAACTTTAACTTTAACTTTAACTTTAACTTTAACTTTAACTTTAACTTTAACTTTAACTTTAACTTCAACTTTAACCTTAACTTTAACTTTAACATTCACTTTAACTTTAACTTTTACTTTAACTTTAACTTTAACTTTAACTTTAACTTTAACTTTAACTTTAATTTAAATTTAACTTTAACTTTAACTTTAATTTTAACTTTAACTTTAACTTTAATTTTAACTTTAACTTTAACTTTAACTTTAACTTTCACTTTAACTTTAACTTTAACTTTAACTTTAACTTTAACTTTAACTTTAACTTAACTTTAACTTTAGCTCTAGCTTTAACTTTAACTTTAACTTTAATTTTAACTTTAACTTTAACTTTAATTTTAACTTTAACTTTAAATTTAACTTTAACTTTAGCTTTAGCTTTAACTTTAACTTCAACTTTAACTTTAACTTTAAATTTAACTTTAACTTTAACTTTAACTTTAACATTCACTTTAACTTTAACTTTCACTTTAACTTTAACTTTAACTTTCACTTTAACTTTAACTTTATTTTTAACTTTAACTTTAGCTTTAGCTTTAACTTTAACTTTAACTTTAACTTTAATTCTAACTTTAACTTTAACTTTAACTTTAACTTTAACTTTAATTTTAACTTTAACTTTAACTTTAACTTTAACTTTAACTTTAACTTTAACTTTAACTTTAGCTTTAGCTTTAACTTTAACTTCAACTTTAACTTTAACTTTAAATTTAACTTTTACTTTTACTTTTACTTTTACTTTTACTTTTACTTTTACTTTAACTTTAACTTTAACATTCACTTTAACTTTAACTTTAACTTTCACTTTAACTTTAACTTTATTTTTAACTTTAACTTTAACTTTCGCTTTAACTTTTACTTTAACTTTAACTTTAGCTTTAACTTTTACTTTAACTTTAACTTTAACTTTAACTTTAAGTTTAACTTTAACTTAAACTTTAACTTTAACTTTAACTTTAACTTTAACTTTAACTTTAACTTTAACTTTAACTTCAACTTTAACCTTAACTTTAACGTTAACTTTAACTTTAACTTTAACAGTCACTTTAACTTTAACTTTAACTTTAAATTTTACTTTAACTTTAACTTTAACTTTAACTTTAACTTTAACTTTAATTTAAATTTAACTTTAACTTAAATTTAATTTTAACTTTAACTTTAACTTTAATTTTAACTTTAACTTAAATTTAATTTTAACTTTAACTTTAACTTTATCTTTAACTTTCACTTTAACTTTATCTTTAACTTTAACTTTAACTTTAACTTTAACTTTAACTTTAGCTTTAACTTTAACTTTAGCTTTAGCTTTAACTTTAACTTTAACTTTAACTTTAAATTTAATTAAAATTTAACTTTAACTTTAATTTTAACTTTAACTTTAACTTTAACATTAACTTTAACTTTAACTTTAATTTTAACTTTAACTTTAACTTTCACTTTAACGTTATCTTTATCTTTAACTTTAACTTTAACTTTAACTTTAACTTTAACTTTAACTTTAACTTTAACTTTAACTTTAACTTTAGCTTTAGCTTTAACTTTAACTTTAAGTTTAAGTTTAACTTTAACTTTAACTTTAACTTCAACTTTAACCTTAACTTTAACTTTAACTTTAACTTTAACTTTAACTTTCACTTTAACTTTAACTTTATTTTTAACTTTAACTTTAACTTTCGCTTGAACTTTAACTTTTACTTTAACTTTAACTTTAACTTTAACTTTAACTTTAACTTTATTTTAACTTTAACTTTAACTTTAACTTTAGCTTTAGCTTTAACTTTAACGTTAACTTTAACTTTAACTTTAATTTTAACTTTAACCTTAACTTTAACTTTAACTTTAACTTTAACTTTAACTTTAGCTTTAGCTTTAGCTTTAACTTTAACTTTAACTTAAACTTTAACTTTAAATTTAACGTTAACTTTAACTTTCACTTTAACTTTAACTTTATTTTTAACTTTAACTCTAACTTTCGCTTTAACTTTAACTTTACTTTTACTTTAACTTTAGCTTTAGCTTTAGCTTTAACTTTTACTTTTACTTTAACTTTTACTTTAACTTTTACTTTTACTTTAATTTTAACTTTAACTTTATCTTTAATTTTAACTTTAACTTTAGCTTTAACTTTAACTTTAACTTTAACTTTAACTTCAACTTTAACTTTAACTTTAATTTTAACTTTAACTTTAACTTTAATATTAACTTTAACTTTAACTTTACCTTCAATTTTGACCATAACTTTAACTTTAACTTTAGCTTTAGCTTTAACTTTAACTTTAACTTTAACTTTAACTTTAACTTTAACTTTAACTTTAACTTTAGCCTTAACTTTAACTTTAACTTTAACTTTAACTTTACCTTCAACTTTGACCATAACTTTAACTTTAACTTTAGCTTTAGCTTTACCTTTAACTTTAACTTTAACATTCACTTTAACTTTTACTTTTACTTTTACTTTAACTTTAACTTTAACTTTAACTTTAATTTTAACTTTAACTTTAACTTTAATATTAACTTTAACTTTAACTTTACCTTCAACTTTGACCATAACTTTAACTTTAACTTTAGCTTTAGCTTTAACTTTAACTTTAACTTTAACTTTAGCCTTAACTTTAACTTTAACTTTAACTTTAGCTTTAGCTTTAACTTTAACTTTAACTTTAACTTTAACTTTAACTTTAACTTTAACTTTAACTTTAGCTTTAACTTTAACTTTAACTTTAATTTTAACCTTAACTTTAACTTTAATTTTAACTTTAACTTTAACTTTAATATTAACTTTAACTTTAACTTTACCTTAAACTTTGACCATAACTTTAACTTTAACTTTAGCTTTAACTTTAACTTTAACTTTAACTTTAGCTTTAACTTTAACTTTAACTTTAACTTTAACTTTAGCTTTAACTTTAATTTTAACTTTGATTTTAACTTTAACTTTAACTTTAACTTTAACTTTAATTTTAATTTTAACTTTAACTTTAACTTTTACTTTTACTTTTACTTTAATTTTAACTTTAACTTTATCTTTACTTTAACTTTAACTTTAACTTTAGCTTTAACTTTAACTTTAACTTTAACTTTAACATTCACTTTAACTTTTACTTTTACTTTAACTTTAACTTTAACTTTAACTTTAACTTTAATTTTAACTTTAACTTTAACTTTAATATTAACTTTAACTTTAACTTTACCTTCAACTTTGACCATAACTTTAACTTTAACTTTAGCTTTAGCTCTAACTTTAACTTTAACTTTAACTTTAACTTTAACTTTAGCTTTAACTTTAACTTTAACTTTAACTTTAGCTTTAGCTCTAACTTTAACTTTAACTTTAACTTTAGCTTTAACTTTAACTTTAACTTTAACTTTAACTTTAACTTTAATTTTAACTTTAACTTTAATATTAACTTTAACTTTAACTTTACCTTCAACTTTGACCATAACTTTAACTTTAGCTTTAGCTTTAACTTTAACTTTAACTTTAACTTTAACTTTAACTTTAACTTTAACTTTAACTTTAACTTTAACTTTAACTTTACCCGCGGGGGTATCGGTCCCCTACCGGGCGCCTCCTCAGGTGGTGGATAGAGGAACGCTTCCCACAAGACGGGAGGTACTGAGTGAATTAAGTACTCAGGGCGAACCAAAACGAGCAATCCAGTGGAAAAATGGGAATGTGTTGCTCTAAGGGCAACACATCCCAAAGTTCCGGTGGAAGGGCGATAGGATGCCGCCCTAAAATACCCCATCAAGCATCCACAGGATCGAGACCAGTAAGATCCTGTTGACCAAAACTGGAAATATGATTATGAACTGATTGCTACGGGCTGGCGATGACGATAGGCTACTACCTTAATAAGCAAGGGTGACACCTTGCCGAAACGGCTGGTAGGTTAATATCGGCATCGTCTCCGTCTCGTTAAAACCTTGGCAGGTCTTCAAGTACGTTCGAAGCACGTCGCCATTAAGTTGGTGGTGCAGGCTCAGTTGAGACGACTCCTGACTAACGCTGTATTCTGGCTCTGAACACAGACTCCCATAAGGACCTGTGTCAACCCACGCGTGGCCTCCCTGCTTCTGCAAAGATAACCACGGGAATTGAAGACGGCGACTGCACATCGTGCGGAGATAGCGGCTTGAAGCGGAGACCCAATAGAACAAATGAGCAACAAAATAAAAACAACAAAGGAAGATAAAAGTAGAGAAAGCGAGAAAGAAAGGGGCGATGAAGCGGTGTTCAAGAAGAGCACTAAAGTGCTGAGATCGCCGGTTTTAACAACCCCCGCTAAAGCGACCTTGTCGGTAATGCCCACACAAGGCACCGAATCGGCGGAAAAGACAAAGGCAGCGAAAGCACAGCTGCGTAATAACCCCAGCCAGTCCACACCTGCTACTGCAAGGGAAAAAGCGTCGGTCAGCTCACCCAATGTCGTTGCACAGCGCGCTGTTGGGAAGGAGAAACGTGCGACTCCGCCAAGAGGCTCACTCTCATACACAAGCCTCGAAGGGAAGAGCCAAGACGAACTGCTGGAGTATGCGGTATCAGTGCTGCGCGAGATGCAGGAAACCGCTCTCAAGCAGAAGACCGTGTCCAAGGACATAAAAACCGGTATGGCTCTTCTCGAGGAAGCGTTAAGCTGCATGGGATCGTTAAGGGCCCAAAAGGTAGATGAGAACAGAGAATCTGGCCGAAAAAGCAAGAGGGCACGAACGAGCTCAGATTCCCACTCGGAGGACTTGGAAGCCAAAAAGAAACGAGATGAAAGAACAAATACACTTTCACAAGGTGAGTCTTGGTCCAATGTAGCGCGCCGGAGGCTGAAACAGCGGGCCCAGCCAGCCAAGCAGGCAACCCCCGTCCAAGCTCCTAAAGCTCAAAAACGGGCGAGAAAGAGGAGACAAGCAGCAACTTTTGTGGTAAAACCTGTGGAAGGCAAAAGCTATGCCCAGGTACTAGGGGCCATACGCGGCCAGCTCCGCCCTAATGACACAGGTACGGTGGTACGGTCAGTACGAAAAACCAAATCTGGTAACGTACTGATTGAAACGGCGCGCTGCAGTGACCAGACGGCCTTCAGAGCAGCTATAGGTAGTGCAGTAGGAGAGGTCGGTGAAGCACAACAGCTCTCCAAGCGGATGAAGTTGGAAGTACTTGGCATGGACTGTCTCACAACCGAAACAGAAATCCAAGACGCAATAAGGAGGGAGGTCGGAAAAGAAGAAATCACTAGACCTCTCCGGGTCTCTGTGTTCGCAGCAAACCAAAGAGAACAGAAAATGGCGGTCGTCGAAGTGGACGAGAATATTGGCAACGCCCTACTCAAAAAAGGTAAAATTCCGATCGGATGGATACAGTGCCGAATCAGACAGCGAGCAGAAGTACAACGCTGCTTTAGGTGTCTCGGCTACGGACACCGGAAGGCAGAATGCAAGGGTCCAGACAGGAGTAACGCCTGCTGGAAGTGTGGGCAAAGCGGCCACAAAGCTTCGGCCTGTACCGCAGCTCCAAAATGTTACCTGTGTAATACACAGAAGCTCGATCATGTCCCTGGATCTGGAGCATGCAGCATCTTCAGAGCGGCACTCGCTGTTGCAAAGGCCAAAGTCTCAATTCAATAGTGATTAGTTTTATCCAAGGCAACCTAAACCGGAGCAGACTTGCTGATGAGCTACTACAACAGTTGGTCTTAGACCATAAAGCTAACAGCGTTATCATCAGCGAACCCTATAGAGCCCGAAATGATTGGCATATAGACAACACCGGCACCGCCGCAATCTGGATGACAGATGCAAACGCCAATATTGTGAACCGTGTTGCCGGACAAGGCTACGTCCGCCTAACTACGAATAATACCACAATAGTAAGCTGCTACTTGTCCCCGAATGATCCCATTCAAACGTTCAGGGAGAAGCTTGAACTTATTGAAGACGACCTGAGGGACTTAACTAGTAACCTGGTTGTGGCGGGAGACTTTAACGCAAGAGCCGTCGAATGGGGAATGCCGCAGACTAACACCCGTGGAAGGTTAGTCCTTGAGATGGCAGCCAGGCTCGGTTTGAACGTGCTTAACACTGGTACGACCCCTACATACCGACGGCCAGGCTTTGGATACTCGATCCCCGATGTAACACTAGTGTCAGAAAGCCTGCTCCTGACCGCTGCTGGATGGAGAGTCATAGAGGATCTGACTGGCAGCGATCACAACTACATCACTTTCCACCTAAACGATCCCGGTCAGAGGCAGATTCCGAACGGGCCACGCAGAACAAAAGCATGGGACGCATCCAAGGTCGACTCTGCCACGTTCTCCGCATCAGTACTGGGGGATGCCCGACGGATAATCAACAACTCCAGTCCGACGGAAGAGACGGTTGAAAAGACAATGAGCTGTCTTCGCCACGCTTGCAACCTCTCTATGCCACGGAGGGGAGTGTGGAGGGGTAAAAAGCAGGTATACTGGTGGAATAGCGAAATCGCGGAGCTGCGGAAAATATGCCACAGGATGCGAAGGCTAGCAACTCGCGCGCGCGGCAGGCCTGAGGCTCTAGAAAAGTCGGAAGCGTACAAAGGAGCGAAGAAAGCTCTTAGTGCTGCCATTAAGCAAAGCAAGCTTAAGTGCTGGAAAGCGCTTTGCGAGGAAGTGGATCGAGACCCATGGGGGCAGGGATATAAGATAGTAATGAAGAAGTTCCGTCCGCCAAACCAGCTGATGGACGAGAACCAAATAAGGAACATTGTGGATGGCCTGTTTCCCACCCAACTGCCTAGGGAGGGCGGGTACGTTACCCATGAAGATCGCAACGTGGAACCATTCCAAGAAGAAGAGCTTAAAACTGCCGTGCGAACTATGAAACCTAGGAAAGCATCTGGGCCCGACGGAATACCCGCGGAGGCAATTAGACTAGCTGCAAACGACTGCCCAGAACTTATGTTGCACATGTACAACAAATGTCTCGAAGAAAGAATATTCCCCACCATATGGAAGACAGCACGACTGGTTCTCATTCCAAAAGGGAAAGGAGATCCCAACTCTCCATCATCCTACCGTCCCCTATGTATGTTGGACACAGCAGGGAAATTGATGGAGAGTCTCCTGAAGCAACGCCTCACCAGAGCGTTACAGGACGCCGGAGGACTGTCGCCCAGACAGCATGGTTTTCGGAGGGGGCACTCTACAATAGGTGCCATAGCAGAAGTTATAGACGCAGTCAAGAAAGCCGAGACAGCGTGCCACAGAGCAAGACCTATAGTGTTGCTGGTCACGCTGGACGTCAAAAACGCTTTTAATTCAGCTAGGTGGGAGGACATGCTTGAGGCACTAGAAAGCACTTTCAAAGTACCGCAATATTTGTTAGAAATTTTAAGGGACTACCTAAGAGAGAGGTATCTAATATATGAAAGTACTCACGGTCAAAAAAGGGTAAAAATAACAGGTGGAGCAGCCCAGGGTTCGGTACTAGGTCCCGATCTCTGGAATATAACTTACGACAGTCTTCTTCGATTAGACATGCCAGAAAGCACCTTCCTCGTTGCCTTTGCAGACGACGTGGCAGCTGTGATAACAGCACCAAGCTGCGAGCTGGCACAGCTAAAACTAAACCAGGTCATGCGTAATGTAAATAGGTGGATGGCTGAGCACGGTCTCCAGTTAGCAACAGCCAAAACGGAGATCGTCATCCTCACAAAGAGACGTATTCCCACTACCATGAACATGATGGTTGGGGACCAGCCAATAGAAACACTCGCTTCAACGAAATATCTGGGAGTGAGGTTAGACAGCAAACTCAACTTCTCGGATCACATACGAGGGACCTGCGAAAGAGCTGCGCGCATAATAGCGCAGTTGAGTAGATTAATGGCAAACACAGGTGGCCCAAAGCCATGCACAAGGAAGTTGCTTGCATCAGCCTCGGATTCTATACTCTTATATGGTGCAGAAATCTGGGCGGACGCAATGAAATACCGGAAGAACCGAGTCGCCCTCACCTCGGTCCAACGCAGAGGGGCGCTGCGAATATCTTCGGCTTACCGCACGGTATCAGCTGAAGCTGTCCTGGTCGTTGCGGGAACCATACCGATATATCTTCTCGTTGAGGAAAGAAAAACAATATATGACAACGGATCGCAAGCAAGTAGAGCTGCTGTTGCCATGCAGGCGCGAGAAGAATCGATCCGACGTTGGCAAGACCAGTGGAGCAACAGCATCGTAGGAAAGTGGACTAGGGAACTAATCTTTAACTTTAACTTTAACTTTAACTTTAACTTTAACTTTAACTTTAACTTTAACTTTAACTTTGGCATTCACTTTAACTTTAACTTTATCTTTAACTTTAACTTTAACTTTAGCTTTAACTTTAACTTTAACTTTAACTTTAACTTTAACTTTAACTTTTACTTTAACTTTAACTTTTACTTTAACTTTAGCTTTAGCTTTAACTTTAACTTTATCTTTAACTTTAACTTTTACTTTAATTTTAACTTTAATTTTATCTTTAACTTTAACTTTAGCTTTAACTTTAACTTTAACTTTAGCTTTAGCTTTAACTTTAACTTTAACTTTAACTTTAACTTTAGCTTTAACTTTAACTTTAACTTTAATTTTAACTTTAACTTTAATATTAACTTTAACTTTAACTTTACCTTCAACTTTGACCATAACTTTAACTTTAACTTTAGCTTTAGCTTTAACTTTAACTTTAACTTTAACTTTAACTTTAACTTTAACTTTAACTTTAACTTTAACTTTAACTTTAACTTTAACTTTAACTTTAACTTTAACTTTAACTTTAACTTTGGCATTTACTTTAACTTTAACTTTAGCTTTAGCTTTAACTTTAACTTTAACTTTAACTTTAATTTTAACTTTAACTTTAACTTTAACTTTAACTTAAACTTTAACTTTAACTTTAACTTTAATTTTAACTTTAACTTTAACTTTAACTTTAATATTAACTTTAACTTTAACTTTACCTTCAACTTTGACCATAACTTTAACTTTAACTTTAGCTTTAGCTTTAACTTTAACTTTAACTTTAACTTTAACTTTAACTTTAACTTTAACTTTAACTTTAACTTTAACTTTAACTTTAACTTTAACTTTAACTTTAACTTTAACTTTAACTTTAACTTTAACTTTAACTTTAACTTTAACTTTAACTTTAACTTTAACTTTAACTTTAACTTTAACTTTAACTTTGGCATTCACTTTAACTTTAACTTTAGCTTTAACTTAAACTTTAATTTTAACTTTAATTTTAACTTTAACTTTAACTTTAACTTTAACTTTAATTTTAACTTTAACTTTAACATTCACTTTAACTTTATCTTTAACTTTAACTTTAATTAAATTTTAACTTTAACTTTCACTTTAACTTTAACTTTAACTTTCACTTTAACTTTATCTTTAACTTTAACTTTAACTTTAACTTTAGCTTTAACTTTAACTTTAATTTTAACTTTAACTTTAACTCTAACTTTAACATTCACTTTAACTTTAACTTTAACTTTTACTTTTACTTTAACTTTAACTTTTACTTTTACTTTAACTTTAACTTTAACTTTAACTTTAACTAACTTTTACTTTAACTTTTACTTTAATTTTAACTTTAACTTTATCTTTAACTTTAACTTTAACTTTAGCTTTAGCTTTAACTTTAACTTTAACTTTAACTTTAGCTTTACTTTAACTTTAACTTTAATTAAAATTTAACTTTAACTTTAACTTAAGCTTTAGCTTTAACTTTAACTTTAACTTTAACTTTAACTTTAGCTTTAGCTTTAACTATAACTTTAACTTTAACTTTAATTTTAACTTTAACTTTAACTTTAACTCTAATTTTAACTTTAACTTTAACTTTACCTTCAACTTTAACCATAACTTTAACTTTAACTTTAGCTTTAGCTTTAACTTTAACTTTAACTTTAACTTTAACTTTAACTTTAACTTTAACTTTAACTTTAACTTTAACTTTAACTTTAACTTTAACTTTAACTTTAACTTTAACTTTAACTTTAACTTTAACTTTAACATTAACTTTAACTTTAACTTTAACATTCACTTTAACTTTAACTTTAGCTTTAGCTTTAACTTTAACTTTAACATTCACTTTAACTTTAAATTTAACTTTAACTTTTACTTTAAGTTTTACTTTAATTTTAACTTTAACTTTATCTTTAACTTTAACTATAACTTTAGCTTTAGCTTTAACTTTAACTTTAACTTTAACTTTAACTTTAACTTTAACTTTAGCTTTAGCTTTACCGTTAACTTTAACTTTAACTTTAACTTCAACTTTAACTTTAACCTTAACTTTAACTTTAACTTTTACTTTTACTTTAACTTTTACTTTAATTTTAACTTTAACTTTAACTTTAGCTTTAACTTTAACTTTAACATTCACTTTAACTTTAACTTTAACTTTTACTTTAACTTTAACTTTAACTTTAACTTTTACTTTAACTTTAACTTTAACTTTAACTTTTACTTTTACTTTTACTTTAACTTTTACTTTAATTTTAACTTTAGCTTTATCTTTAACTTTAACTTTAACTTTAACTATAGCTTTAGCTTTAACTTTAACTTTAACTTTAACTTTAACTTTAACTTTAGCTTTAGCTTTAACTTTAACTTTAACTTTTACTTTAGCGTTAACTTTAACTTTGATTAAAATTTAACTTTAACTTTAACTTTCACTTTAACTTTATCTTTAACTTTAACTTTAACTTTAACTTTAACTTTAATTTAACTTTAACTTAAACTTTTTTTTTTTTTTTGCGGGGAGGCTGAAAAATGCCTAATGCACCATAATTGCTGCCGTCGCAGCAACCGTGTGTCCGGAGACTAAAAAACAGCCCCGTTCTGGAACCGTCGCCCACCCCGGCACCACTTTCGCATTACTTCAGGGTGGCGTTCCATATTTCTCATATTTTAAGAGCCTACTGTTGTCCCTGCGTCCAGGTTCCCGCTATTTGCTCTGAGTGTCCATTTAATCGCCACTGCTTCGCATGCGCATTTCTCTGCGCTCCCTCTCAGCATCCATCAGGCGTGTCATTACTATAAATGCCATTTTGCTCACTGCAGTCCAGCACTCTTTCCTGTTGCACATATGTGAAACTAAATTTCTCGTGGTAGGTTCCTCCCCAAGTCTCCATGCAAGGTGATTCTTTCTTCGTGGAAACGGGGGCAGTAGAACATGACGTGGTCTGCGTTTTCTAACTCTGTAGTACACATTGGGCAACGAGGATCTTCCTCTATCCTACGCTTCCATAAATACTCTTTGAAACCGCCATGTCCACTCATTATCTGCGCGAGATGGTAGTTCAGTTCGCCGTGCTTCCGCTCATTCCATTCAGCTACGTTCCAAACTAGTGTGAAAGTCCAACGCCCTTTACTCGAGGCCTCCCACCGTTCTTGCCACTTAGCTATTGTTTGTGTCCTTGCTCTTTTCTTGTCTTCTTCAGATGGTCGCTCGATATTAGTGTTATACAGATCGGCCATTTCGCTTGCCAGTAAGTCCACTGGGATTTTCCGGGTTAGAACCAGGATCGCGTCGTCGGACACCGTCCGATAAGCACTTGCTATTCTTAAAGAAGCAAGTCGGTACGCTGCTAATATATATTTTTGATGGGTCTGTTTAGATCCATACCACACTTGTGCTGCGTATAGTATTATTGAGCTGGTTACTGTGGACAATAGCTGACGTATAGCTTCGCTCGGACCACCAATGTTAGGCATTATTCGCATAAGTGATCAATTAACTTTGGTAATTTTCTCCCCCACCGCTCTGAAGTGCTCTTTGAAAGTTAACTTAGAGTCAATGTGCACTCCTAAGTATTTTAAGGAATCGTTTGAGGTGATTTCATGATCCCCGACAGTTAAGACTAACTCGTTCGCCGACCGTTTGGAGCTTACTAATACTACTTCCGTCTTTTGGCTAGCCAACTTCAGTCTTGTATTGGTCAGCCATTCCTTTATCCTTGCTACGGCGTCATTACATAATGCTTGAAGCAGGTCCAGTTTCTTGGCCACTACTACCACTGCAATATCATCAGCATATCCCACAATTTGCGTGTTTTCTGGTAGATCAATCTTTAGCACCCCGTCATACATTACATTCCAAAGCGTTGGACCAAGAACAGATCCCTGTGGGACGCCTCCTGTGATTTTGTACTCTTTTGAACCTTGATCCGTGTCAAAAAGCAGTACTCTGTTTTTAAGATAGCTACCTATAATTCTGCGTAAGTAAGATGGAGTGCCGAAGCTTTGCAGCGCTGCCGTTATCTGCGTCCAGTTCGCAGTGTTAAAAGCATTCTTGATGTCCAACATAATCAGTGCACAGAACTTCCTTTTATTTTGGCCTCCAGAGATAGCTTCTCTAGCTATATTGACGACTGTGTGTATTGCATCTACGGTGGATCTTGATTTGCGAAATCCATATTGACTATTCGATAAGCCACCTGGTCTTTCTAGAGTCAGCTGTAGGCGCTCACTAATTATACGCTCGAAAATCTTCCCTAGGGAATCCAGCATACAAAGTGGCCTATATGAGGATGGTTGGTCCGGCTGTTTACCACGTTTCAGCAACAGGACAAGTCTTTGTCGTTTCCACGGGCGAGGGAACACGCCTTCTTGCATACAGGCATTAAAAAGATCAGTAAATAATGTAGCCCTAGTTGTAATCGCGGCTTTAAGGGCTATGTTTGGTACTTCGTCGGGTCCTGGGGTTTGTTATCAGCAACTCTTTTTGCAGCGTCCAGCACCTCTTGCTCTGTAATTTGCGGAATTTCCGTACTTTCTGGATCCTCGCTTGGATAAGCCCAGCGATCTTGCGCCGGGAAAAGTGTTTCAACAATAATATTCATCAGTATCGGGCACGTAGGTTGCTGTGATATTGGTCCTTTAACTTTGGCCATCACAGTTCTGTAGGCTGATCCCCAAGGATCTAGGTAGACATTATCCAGCAGTTCCCTAAAGCATAACTTCTTCCTCTTTTTTATGGCATTTTTAAATGCCTTTCTTTGTGCGATATAGGTGCTGTGTAGCTCTGCATATCGTGGTGATGAGCGTGCCCTCTGCGCTATTCTTCGTGCTTTGTGGCATTTTCTACGCTCTTCCGCAATTTCGTCATTCCACCAATATACCGGAGTGCGCTGTGCTTTTCCGCGACTTCTGGGCATGGCAGCATCACATGCCATACATAGCAACTTAGTGATTTGAACCGACTGGTCTTCCGCATGCGATTCTCGTACTATGGCGTCCTTCCAGATAATGTCAAATATTTGTGGGTCGAAAAGGTGCTGTTTCCATTTCCTACTTTGTCGATGTCTTGCTGCTACCGTTCGTGGAGTTTCGAGCAGCTCTACGCTAATAGCTTTATGGTCGCTGTGTGTGTAGACGTTGCTTATGGACCATTTTGCTCGTCTTGCTATATCGCTGCTAGCGAAGGTGAGATCTATAATGGATCGTCTGGTACCTGGATTTCTAGCCTCAAAGAAGTAAGGCTTTCGAGGAGAACTCTCCCTCTTTCGTTGGTTCGTCTACTTCCCCACACAGATGACCGTGCATTGAAGTCTCCACACACTAAAAGCGGGTGTTTACTTCGTGCTTCAATGGTGATCCCGTATATCATGTCTTCGAACTCGGCGATGGTCATGCTCGGAGGGGCATAGCAACTGAAGACGTATATACCGTTGATTTTTGCCCACGTGAATCCTGCTACCGTTGGCGTCATAATTTCCTGTGGGAGAAATTTCCCTGGTGCCCAAATTGAGGCTTTCCCTGCTGAATCTGATAGCCAACCCTGCTCCTGACGATTTTTGTATTGTTCAGAGAGTACCACTATGTCATATCCTCCTTCATAGACTGTTTGGGATAATAGCTCTTGGGCTGCCTCGCAAAGGTTTAAATTGAGCTGCAATACCCTCATGAGACAGTCATTTTGCTGCCCTTTCGTTGTGGGCATTTAAAACTGCCTGCTGAATGTTGTCCCCCACATAGCGCGCATTTCGGTGCATTTTCGCAACTTGCAGCCTTATGACCTTCCTGGCCGCATTTCCTGCATAGGCTAGACCTATCTACAGTCTCCTTACATTTCTGAGCTATATGCCCGTAGCCCCAGCACCTATAACAGCGTTTTTCTTGCTTGAGCTCTCTAATTCGGCAGGAAAACCATCCTACCCGGATTCTTTGCGTATTAAGAACCGCCTTGGCATCATCCGCTGTAAGGCTTATAAGTGCTGACTTCGTGCCACTGTACCCTGTGCGTATGCTTTTTATGGCAGCCACATCTGGAAGTTTGATGTTGCATTGCTGGTGGAGGGCGTTGCAAATCTCCTCGGGCGTAGTAATCTCATCGAGATCTCTGCACTGTAGCGTGACCATTTGGGACTTTGTTATAACTTTAACCGAGTCCTTTAGTACCGCTTCAATTTCTGCTTGGTACGCGCTTGTTTTCCCATCTTGCGATTTTTTTAGCTCTAGTAACAGCTGTCCTTTCGCCGTTCTTCTAATCGTTTTGACGTCATCACCCAGGGATTTTAATTCGTCGCATCTTCTCACTTTACGCAATATGTCGGCGTACGTCGCATCCTCCGCCTTGGAAATGATGATTGCATCCGGCCTAGCCTTAAGTGATTTTTTCTTGCTCTTCTTTTTGGCTAACTGCCACTCTCCCGTCTTTTGGGCTGCAGTTTCCTCTTTCCGCTCCGTCTTCTCTTGCGTTTCTTGCCGTCGTTTGTGACCACCCACGTGCCCTGGTAAGACATCTTTTAGTGTAGTAGTGGGTTTTACCACGTTGTTCTCCTTGGTCGAGTACGAATTATTCCTCGGTCGCTTTCCTGGGGGTGATGGACTTCTATCCTTGGCGCATTCGCTTGCACGCAATTTATGTTCTAAATTCTTTACCTCTAGGGCCGACTCGATGTACAGCACTTTTATTACGGAGGCCAAGCGCTTGATTTCCGCGTGTATATTATTACGCCCTATGAAGAACTGCATCAAGTCCTCAATCGCCTTGCCTAGCTTGGTCATCTTTTTTTCTCCAGGGGGGTTTTGCTGATTTAACGCAGCTGACGCCTGCTTAATTAGCTCACTTAATAATGGTGTGCCCGCTTGAGCCTTGCTGTCGGAGTTCTTTTTGCAAAGCTTCGGTGTAGCACCCGGCGACAACGCTCCTTGCTTGCTTTCGGCCTCCGCTCTTTTGGGTTTCGTTACCACTTGCGACGAAATGTTAAGGCCCCCAGCCGATGGGCCACGCCCTTCTGGAGAGCGAGCTAGCTTCCTTCCTACAAATGGATTGAACGCCATTTCATTCTCCTGTGTTTGGTTTTTTATTTTAGTATTGTTGTTGTTCATCATTTATTTAATTGGGTCCCCACTTGAGGCCGCTATCTTGGTCCGAGTGTGCAGTTACCTATATAGATCCCGTGGTTGTCTATGCGAAGGCTGGGAGGCCACGTGAAGGTTGACGCAGTCCCTCACGAAGACTGCGTTCAGAGCCAGATCAGTATTAATCGTGAGGATCTCAACCGAACCTGCACCACCAACTTAATGATGACGGATTTTGAACGTACCCCAAGGTCTGCCAAGGTTTTAATGGGACGGAGCCGAATGGGACATTAACCGGAAAGTCTTTTCGACGGTGTGTCAAGCCGTGTACTGAGATTTCCGAATGCCACATTCGCCAGCCCTTAACAAACATATCCGAGTCGTTGATTCCAGTATACCTTAATTAAGACCTTACTGGGCTCAGTCTTAATGTGACAATCACCTTAAATTTACAAATAATTTACCTCTTTACCTTCCTGAGTGTGTATCCCACGTCGTATAGTTGCCTCCCTATCTTGGGTAGGTATTCCCTCGAAGCAACCCCGTACAAGGCTGTGGATGCTTAATTCAGGGCGGCATCTACTCGCCCTGCCCATGGAGGTTCTCAGGGTGCTTTAGGCCTTTTAAGCCAAAACCTCCTCACCAGCCGCTCTTGGTCGAGGGCTGCTTATTTGATATTCGAAGCTAACCTAATTAATAGGCCGTTCACTGTCCGCCAGCAGTGACCCCCTTGGCCTGAGCTCAGCCTACTTTAATTTTAACTTTAACTTTAACTCTAATTTTAAGTTTAACTTTAGCTTTAGCTTTAACTTTAACTTTAACTTTAATTTTAACTTTAACTTTAACTTTTACTTTAACTTTTACTTTAACTTTAACTTTAACTTTAACTTTTACTTTAACTTTTACTTTAACTTTAACTTTAACTTTAACTTTAGCTTTAGCTTTAACTTTAACTTTAACTTTAACTTTAACTTTACTTTTACTTTAACTTTAACTTTAACTTTAACTTTAACTTTAATTTTAACTTTAACTTTAACTTTAATTTTAACTATAACTTTAACTTTAACTTCAACTTTAACCTTAACTTTAACTTTAACTTTAACTTCAACTTTAACCTTAACTTTAACTTTGACTTTAACTTTGACTTTAACTTTAACTTTAACTTTAACTTTAACTTCAACTTTAACCTTAACTTTAACTTTAACTTTAACTTGAACTTTAACTTTAACTTTAACTTTAACTTTAACTTTAACTTTAACTTTGACTTTAACTTTAATTTTAACTTTAACTTTAACTTTCACTTTAACTTTAACTTTATTTTTAACTTTTACTTTAACTTTAACTTTAACTTTAATTTTAACTTTAACTTTAACTTTACTTTAACTTTAACTTTAACTTTAACTTTAACTTTAAGTTTAGCTATAGCTTTAGCTTTAACGTTAACTTTAACTTTAATTTCAATTTTAACTTTAACTTTAATTTTAACTTTAACTTTAACTTTAACTTTATCTTTAACTTTAACTTCAACTTTAATTTTAATTTTAACTTTAACTTTAACTTTAATTTTAACTTTAACTTTAACTTTCACTTTAACTTTATCTTTAACTTTAACTTATTTTTAACTTTAACTTTAACTTTAACTTTAACTTTAACTTTAACTTTAACTTTAACTTTAACTTTAACTTTAACTTTAACTTTAACTTTAACTTTAGCTTTAGCTTTAACTTTAACTTTAACTTTAACTTTAACTTTAACTTTACTTTTACTTTAACTTTAACTTTAACTTTCGCTTTAACTTTAACTTTTACTTTAACTTTAACTTTAATTTAACTTTAACTTTAACTTTAATTTTAACTTTAACTTTAATTTTAACTTTAACTTTAACTTTCACTTTAACTTTATCTTTAAATTTAACTTTAACTTTAACTTTAGCTTTAGCTTTAACTTTAAATTTAACTTTAACTTTAACTTTAGCTTTAATTAAAATTTAACTTTAACTATAACTTTAACTTTAATTTTAACTTTAACTTTAACTTTAATTTTAACTTTAACTTTAACTTTAACTTTAACTTTAACTTTAACTTTAACTTTAATTTTAACTTTAACTTTAACTTTAACTTTAACTTTCACTTTATCTTTATCTTTATCTTTAACTTTAACTTTAACTTTAACTTTAACTTTAACTTTAGCTTTAGCTTTAACTTTAACTTTAACTTTAAATTTAACTTTAACTTCAACTTTAACCTTAACTTTAACTTTAACTTTAAATTTAACTTTCACTTTAACTTTAACTTTATTAACTTATTTTTAACTTTATTTTTAACTTTAACTTTAACTTTCGCTTTAACTTTAACTTTAACTTTAACTTTAACTTTAACTTTAACTTTAACTTTAACTTTAACTTTAACTTTACTTTTACTTTAACTTTAACTTTAACCTTAACTTTAACTTTAACTTAAACTTTAACTTTAGCTTTAGCTTTAACGTTAACTTTAACTTTAACTTTAACCTTAACTTTAACTTTAACTTTAACTTTAACTTTAACTTTAACTTTAACTTAACTTTAACTTTAACTTTAACTTTAACTTTTACTTTAACTTTTACTTTTACTTTTACTTTAACTTTAACTTTAACATTCACTTTAACTTTAACTTTAACTTTAACTTTAACTTTTACTTTTACTTTTACTTTAACTTTAACTTTAACTTTAACTTTTACTTTTACTTTAACTTTAACTTTAACTTTAACTTTAACTTTAACTTTAACTTTAACTTTAATTTTAATTTTAATTTTAACTTTAACTTTAACTTTAGCTTTAGCTTTAACTTTAACTTTAACTTTAACTTTAACTTTACTTTTACTTTAACTTTAACTTTCGCTTTAACTTTAACTTTAACTTTAACTTTAACTTTAGCTTTAGCTTTAACGTTAACTTTAACCTTAACTTTAACTTTAAATTTAACTTTAACTTTAACTATAACTTTAACTTTAACTTTAACTTTAACTTTAAATTTAACTTTAACTTTAACATTAACTTTAACTTTAACTTTAACTTTAACTTTAACTTTAGATTTAGCTTTAACGTTAACTTTAACTTTAACTTTAACCTTAACTTTAACTTTTACTTTTACTTTTACTTTAACTTTAACTTTAACTTTAACTTTTACTTTTACTTTAACTTTAACTTTAACTTTAATTTTAATTTTAATTTTAACTTTAACTTTAACTTTAACTTTAGCTTTAGCTTTAACGTTAACTTTAACTTTAACCTTAACTTTAACTTTAACTTTAACTTTAACTTTAACTTTAACTTAACTTTAACTCTAACTTTTACTTTAACTTTTACTTTAACTTTTACTTTTACTTTTACTTTAACTTTATCTTTAACATTCACTTTAACTTTAACTTTAACTTTAACTTTAACTTTTACTTTTACTTTTACTTTAACTTTAACTTTAACTTTTACTTTTACTTTAACTTTAACTTTAACTTTAACTTTAATTTTAATTTTAATTTTAACTTTAACTTTAACTTTAACTTTAGCTTTAGCTTTAACTTTAACTTCAACTTTAACTTTACTTTTACTTTAACTTTAACTTTCGCTTTAACTTTAACTTTAACTTTAACTTTAGCTTTAGCTTTAACGTTAACTTTAACCTTAACTTTAACTTTAAATTTAACTTTAACTTTAACTATAACTTTAACTTTAACTTTAACTTTAACTTTAAATTTAACTTTAACTTTAACATTAACTTTAACTTTAACTTTAACTTTAACTTTAGCTTTAGCTTTAACGTTAACTTTAACTTTAACTTTAACCTTAACTTTAACTTTAACTTTTACTTTAAATTTAACTTTAACTTTAACTTTAACTTTAACTTTTACTTTTATTTTAACTTTAGCTTTAGCTTTAACTTTAACTTTAACTTTCACTTTAACTTTATTTTTAACTTTAACTTTAACTTTCACTTTAACTTTAACTTTATTTTTTAACTTTAACTTTAAATTTCGCTTTAACTTTAACATTCACTTTAACTTTAACTTTAATTTAACTTAATTTCATAGTTTGAACTGAATTATTTGTGCAATTCTGATAACTACATATGTACAACCTTAGAGATAGGAAGAGAGTTCACAAAACTTCAAATTCAGAATCCGATTCCGATAAATCAGCCTCAAGCTACGAAAGTTTAACATCATCTTCGACCGAAAAAGTCACCAAACAGGAAAATAGATTATCTTTGTCAGCAGATTTTCCAGGCTTCGAAAATTCTTCCAGTAAAAATTTAACTTCTAACTTAGCTTTAAATCTTAACGACTCAATTAGTGCAAAATTAACTTCAACTTCTTCTACTTTAAAATCAGATCCTAACGACTCAAATAGTACAAACTTAGTTACCCCTTCTTCTAACGTAAACCCAGATCTTAACGATCCAATTAGTAAAATCGTGGCTTCACCTTCTTCTAATTCAGCTTCAGATCTTAACGATCAAATCATGGCCACACCTGAGGAAAAGAGAATTTTCATTAACACATGTGCTAATTCTATTAGAGAAAACTACAGTGGTGATCCTCTAGCACTTGATTCTTTTATAGACAAAATTGCATTACTTGAACAATTCGCTACTGCAGATTTAACTGATACTTTCATAGCGTTCTTAAAATCAAAACTAGAGGGTAAAGCCCGTGAAGCAATACCAAGACAAGTAAATTCAGTTAATGAAATTAAAACAGCTCTACTTAATAGGATCAAACCAGACAACTCGAAAGTTGTAGCTGGGAGAATTGCAGCGTTGCACGTTAACGGTAACAATTATACAGATTTTGCCAAAAAAGTTTAAGATTTAGCTGACTCACTTGAGCGGTCTTTTATTATTGAAGGGATCACTCAAGCGAAAGCTCATGAAATGGCAGTCGAACAAACTGTTAATGTGTGTCGTTTAAATGCAAAATCAAATTTAGTAAAAACCATTTTAGCCTCAACAGCATTTACTGATCCGAAAGACGTAGTAGCAAAATTTATTGTACAACAAAACAACGAAGTAACTGAACGTCAGGTTCTAGCTTTTCGATCACGTGGTAACAGTACATTCAGAAATTCACGTGGTAGTTATCGAGGTTTTTACCCAAGCCGCGGCTATACTGGTTACAGAAATAATAATAGTTCATTTTCATACAATAGTAACTATAACGGCAACAATAATCAAAGATATAGGAATTATAACGGAAATAGATACCAGAATAATAGCAATAATGGTATGCGTTCAAATACAAATCCTAATTCAAACAATAGTAACAATAGAGGTAACAATTCGAGATCATCCAACGGTAGAGGTAGAAATGCAAACGTACGCGCTTTAAACGCGAGTGCCCCTCAGGAGCGAACACTTAGGGAGGACGGCCTAAGCCAGTAAGCGAACATCCCTCACCAATAGGCATCTATTGTTTAAATTTAAATTACTCTGATTTCATTGAATTACAACTTAACGAGTCACAAAAGTTTTGTTCATTCCTAGTAGACACTCAAGCAGACATTTCTTTAATAAAAATATCATGTATAAACAGTAACATTTCCTTAAATACAAACGACATTATCAACATTACCGGTGTTACTTCCAATTCAGTTTCCACTTTAGGTAAAATTACCGCAAATTTAAATTTTTCAAACTTTTCTATTAAACATACTTTACATGTAGTAGATGAAGACTTTATATTCCATCCGATGGCATACTGGGTAAAGATTTTCTGAAAATTAACAAATGCATTATTAATTATGAAAGAAATAGTATTTCCTTTTGGGTAGGCAATGAAAAAGTTGCGATACCAATCCTACACGGAACAGAAAGCGACAGTTGTATCATTCCTCCAAGATGCGAAATATTCAGATTTTTTGATTTAGGAGATTCACCCGAGCCACTTTTCGTGGACTCGCAGGAAATTGAAAAAGGCGTTTTCACAGCTAGGTGCATTGTTAATTCCAGTAACCCAATAATTAAAGTCATTAACACCACGGATGATGTAAAGTATGTGAAAAGAAAATTTTTCGGCAGAAAAACTTTCAAACTACAATGTTTATACAATTAACAAGACAGAAACAGAAGACAAACGTACGAAAAACTTATTTCAATTTTAAAAAATCAAATACCTCAACATGCTCATAGTAAATTAATTGACCTTTGCATTGATTATGCTGACATTTTCGCTCTCGACATGGACAAAATGACTTTAAACAACTTCTACGAGCAAAAATTAAGATTAACAGACAACGAGCCGGTATATGTTAAAAACTATAGATTGCCATACTCTCAACGCGAAAAAATAAATCGCAAAGTAAATAAATTGTTAGGCAACGATTTGATTGAACCCAGTTATTCGAATTACAATAGTCCTTTGATTGTAGTCCCAAAGAAAGGTACTAATGGTCAAAAAGCGTAGATTTTCGCGCAGTAAACAAAAAACTCATTGCTGATAAATTCCCACTCGCTAGAGTTGACGATATTTTAGACAATTTCGGTAGAGCTAAGTATTTTTCCACATTAGATCTTTTTTCAGGATTTCATCAAATCCCCTTGCATCCTGACTCACGTGACATTACTTCTTTCAGCACCTAGGTCGGCGCGTTTATATGGAAAGTGCTTCCATTCGGTTTAAATATAGCACCTAATTCATTCTCGCGAATGATGACAATAGCTTTTTCGGGTATACCACCCAATGTCGCATTTTTGTACGCCGACGATATTATCGTCATAGGTTGTAATGAAGCACACCATATTAAAAATTTTTCAAAACTTTTCGATACTTTTAGGTCTTTTAATCTCAAACTTAACCCAAATAAATGCAACTTTTTACGACCAGAAGTTACATTTTTAGGTCACAAATGTTCAGCCAAAGGTTTGTTGCCAGACAACTCTAAAATAAACACAATTATAAAGTATACAAAACCGACTGAAAAAGACGCGGTACGACGATTCGTCGCGTTTACAAACTATTACAGACGGTTTATACCTAATTTTGCGTCTCTGGCAGCGCCTCTAAATCGATTAAGCAGAAAAAGAGTTAAATTTGTATGGGATGTTGAGTGCGAAAGAGCATTTTTATCTTTGAAAGCAGCGTTACTTTCACCAAAATTACTTCAATATCCAGATTTTACTAAACAATTCATTATTACCGTTGATGCTTCCACAACTGGATGTGGCGCTATTTTGAGTGAAGAACAACAAGGTAGTGATTTACCAATTTGTTTCGCTTCTAAAGCAGAGCAGAAAAAACCAATTATAGATTTGGACTCTTAGCTATTTACTTTGCAATCAAGCAATTTCGAACATACGTTTATGGCACCCATTTCATTGTAAAATCAGACCATAGACCTCTAGTATACTTATTCAATATGAAAGACCCATCTTCAAAACTTTCAAGAATAAGATTAAAATTAGCAGAATATAACTTTACTATAGTTTACATAAAAGGTAAATCAAACGTTGGTGCTGATGCACTATCGCGTATTACAATCGATGAGATCAAGGAATCGAACAAACAAATTTTAGCAGTTCAGACAAGATCAATGAAAAAACGGCAAAACGACAAAAATCTTCATATTAAAACAGACAAAACCGACGAAAAACAACTTACTTTACATGTCTACGACAAATTTTCATTTAACGTTTCGAAAAAAGTTCCACGAATAAGATCTGCAGTTACGTACGATAGAAATAATAAAACAACAAATTTAAGAATTTTTGCGCATATTAAACATAAGAAACTTGAGTTACTTAGTTTTGAGCTTGTTAACGAAATAATGACTTTAGAGAAGTTACTTTCGAGGCTTGATTCAGAAGCCGGCAAACGAAAAATTAAGCAGATTGAATGGCCTAAAAACGATATTTTGTTCGAACATTATACTATTACAAATTTCAAAAATATTGGAAATAAAATTTTAAAATCATTAGAAATTATATTAACAGATCCAGTGGAGACAGTAACAGATGAAGATACAAAATTAAAACTAATGAAAATTTACCATAATGATCCCATTTCTGGTGGACATTGCGGAATGAAAAGACTTTACGCAAAACTACGAACAAAGTTTTATTGGAAAGATATGACTCGCGATATATCGGAATATATAAAAAATTGTAAAGATTGTCTTTTAAACAAGGTTAAACCTAAAACAAAAGAAAAACTTGTTTTAACACCAACTCCTTGTAAACCATTCGATATACTAGTAATTGACAAAATAGGACCCCTACCTGAGTCCAAATATGGTAACAAGTTCGCACTTACCATGATTTGCGACATGACTAAATACCTGGTAACAGTCGCTGTGCCAGACAAATCGGCAAAAACAATAGCTTCAGCAATTTTTGAAGGATTCATTTTAACATACGGCACAATGAATGCCATAAAATCAGATTTAAGAACTGAATTTAAAAATGAATTATTTGAAGAATTAGCTAAACTTCTAAATATTGAACATAATTTTTCAACTGCATACCATCACGAAACTGTTGGCACGATTGAACGTAATCATAGAGTTTTTAATGAATACTTACGTGCATATTTAAAAGATACTTTTTCTGATGGGGATGTTTACTTAAAATATTTTACTTTCCTACACAATACTACGAGTAGCACAGTTTTCGACAATCAGTTTTCTCCTTTCGAGTTAGTTTTTGGGAAAAAGGCAACATTTCAAAGAACAAAAGAAACAATTGACCCAATTTATAATGTCGAAAACTATGCCAAAGAAGTTAAGTTTAGGATGCAGAAAACGCACAAAATGGCACAAAACCTAATTAATAAAAATAAATTACAAAGTAAAATTCTGTACGATAAAACGGCACGACCTTTAATTGTAAAAATCGGAGATAAAGTACTTTTACAAAAAGAACCACATCATAAACACGAAAGTATTTATCAAGGTCCGTTTATTATAACCAAAATTAATGAACCTAACGTAACTATTTTCGATGAAGTTAAAAACAAAGAAAAAGTAGTGCATAAAAATCGTCTAGATAAAGTAAATTAAGATTACTTTAATACGTCAAATAAACCGTAAATTTGATTGAAAAAATCCAAATTTTTTTAAGTAGGGTTTAAGCAGCCACGAAGACTCAAAAACTGTATAAAAACAAAAAAAATAGCACAAAAATTTTGTACATTCAAATGAAAAATGTAACCTATCAAAATTATAGTACAAGCAAAAAAAAAAACGTTTAACAAAAGCTTAGCCTATTATCGAACAAATTTTATTTACCAAGCTACAAACAAAAACATATTCTACATGTAACAAATTAATACTTTATAAACAAAAAAAGGACGCGTGGCACTCGGGGACTGCCGCGGTAAAGCTATTGCATATTATCAACTTATGCAATTATAATATTTATGCAACATTTTGTTTCTTTGATATTAATTCAAGTTTTGTCTTTGATATTAATTCAAGTTAACCTTTTTAAGCGTGGTGACCGATAAGAAAACAAATTTTTTACTTTTATTGAATAAATAAGAAGTTAATATTTAACTTTCACTTTAACTTTTTTTTTAACTTTAACTTTAACTTTAACATTCATTTTAACTTTAACTTTAACTTTATTTTTAACTTTAACTTTAACTTTAACATTCACTTTAACTTTAACTTTAACTTTAACTTTACTTTAACTTTAACTTTAACTTTAACTTTAACTTTAACTTTAACTTTAACTTTAACTTTAACTTTAAGTTTAACTTTAACTTTAACTGTAACTTAAACTTTAAATTTGACTTTAACTTTAACTTTTTAACTTTTTAACTTTAACCTTAACTTTAAATTTAACTTTAACTTTGACTTTAACTTTAACTTTAACTCTAACTCTAACTTTAACTTTAACTTTAACTTTAACTTTAACTTTAACTTTAACTTTAACTTTAACCTTAACTTTAACTTTGACTTTAACTTTAACTTTAATTTTAACTTTAACTTTAACTTTAACTTTAACTTTAACTTTAACTTTAACTTTAACTCTAACTTTAACTTTAACTTTAACTTTAACTTTAACTTTATCTTTAACTTTAACTTTAACTTTAACTTTAACTTTCACTTTAGCTTTAACTTTAACTTTAACTATAACTTTTACTTTAATTTTAACTTTAACTTTAACTTTTACTTTAATTTTAACTTTAACTTTAACTTTCATTTTAACTTTAACTTTAACTTTAACTTTCATTATACCTTTCATGAAATTGAAATGGTATATTAATTATATAGTATATATCTCATACAACCGATTGTTCAGATAAGAAACTTTTCACAATTTCTACCCCATTTTAACAGCTATAAGCTTCAAATTTCACCGATTGCTTACGTATATAGTATATATTGCTGTGTCAAAAAATCATAGAGATCGGTGATATATATAATATATATATGATGGTATATATAGTATATATATAGTATATATATATTTTTTTTGCGATTTCTGCCCATTTTAACAGCTAGAAGCTTCAAATTTCACCAAATGCTTACGTGTATAGCATATATTGATGTCTGAAAAAATTATTGAGTTCGGTGGTATACATAGTATATATCTCATACAACCGATTGTTCAGATAAGAAACTTTGCGCAATTTCTGCCCCGGTTTAACAGCTAGAAGCTTCAAATTTCACCAAATGCTTACGCATATTGTATATATTGTTGTCTGAAAAAATCATAGATATCGGTGGTATATATATTATATATTTCATATAGACTGTCATTTTTGGCCCTTTTTTACGGCTAGAAGCTTCAAAATTCATCAAATTTCATCAAATAGTTTCGTTTAGGTCATATATTTTTGAAATACGTGATTCGTAGTCATAGTTTTTACATGCAGACCACAAAAAACGTGAAGCTTTGCATCCTCACACAAAGTAACTTCACCATATAATTTCGTATATTGCACATATTGTTGCCTGAAAAAATTGATGAGATCGGTCGTATATATAGTATATATCCCCCACAACCGATTGTTCAGATAAGAAACTTTTCGTAATTGCTGCCCTATTTTAAGAGCTAGAGGCTTCACATTTCAACGAATGCTTACGTATATAGCATATATTGTTGTCTGAAAAAATCATACAGATCGGTGGTATATATAGTATATATATATAATATATATATATATATTTTCGCAATTTTAGCCCCATTTTAACAGCTAGGAGTTTCAAATTTCACCGAATGCTTACGTATATGGCATATATTGTTGTCTGAAAAAATCATAGAGATCGGTTGTATATATAGTATATATCTCATACAACCGATTGTTCAGATAAGAAACTTTTCGTAATTTCTACCCCATTTTAACAGCTATAAGCTTCAAATATATTGCTGTGTCAAAAAATCATAGAGATCGGTGATATATATAATATATATATGATGGTATATATAGTATATATATAGTATATATATATATTTTTTTGCGATTTCTGCCCATTTTAACAGCTAGAAGCTTCAAATTTCACCAAATGCTTACGTGTATAGCATGTATTGATGTCTGAAAAAATCATTGAGGTCGGTGGTATACATAGTATATATCTCATACAACCGATTGTTCAGATAAGAAACTTTGCGCAATTTCTGCCCCGGTTTAACAGCTAGAAGCTTCAAATTTCACCAAATGCTTACACATATAGCATATATTGTTGTCTGAAAAAATCATAGAGATCGGTGGTATATATATTATATATTTCATTTAACTGTCATGTTTGGCTTTTTTTTACGGCTAGAAGCTTCAAAATTCATCAAATTTCATCAAATAGTTTCGTTTAGGTCATATATTTGTGAAATACGTGATTCGTAGTCATAGTTTTTACATGCAGACCACAAAAAACGTGAAGCTCTGCATCCTCACACAAAGTAACTTCACCATATAATTTCGCATATTGCACATATTGTTGCCTGAAAAAATTGATAAGATCGGTCGTATATATAGTATATATCCCCCACAACCGATTGTTCAGATAAGAAACTTTTCGAAATTGCTGCCCTATTTTAAGAGCTAGAGGCTTCACATTTCAACGAATGCTTACGTATATAGCATATATTGTTGTCTGAAAAAATCATACAGATCGGTGGTATATATAATATATATATATAATATATATATATATTTTCGCAATTTTAGCCCCATTTTAACAGCTAGGAGCTTCAAATTTCACCGAATGCTTACGTATATGGCATATATTGTTGTCTGAAAAAATCATAGAGATCGGTTGTATATATAGTATATATCTCATACAACCGATTGTTCAGATAAGAAACTTTTCGCAATTTCTACCCCATTTTAACAGCTATAAGCTTCAAATTCCACCGATTGTTTACGTATATAGTATATATTGCTGTGTCAAAAAATCATAGAGATCGGTGATATATATAATATATATATGATGGTATATATAGTATATATATATTTTTTTTTGGCGATTTCTGTCCCATTTTAACAGCTAGAAGCTTCAAATTTCACCAAATGCTTACGTGTATAGCATATATTGATGTCTGAAAAAATAATTGAGATCGGTGGTATACATAGTATATATCTCATACAACCGATTGTTCAGATAAGAAACTTTGCGCAATTTCTGCCCCGGTTTAACAGCTAGAAGCTTCAAATTTCACCAAATGCTTACGCATATAGCATATATTGTTGTCTGAAAAAATCATAGAGATCGGTGGTATATATATTATATATTTCATATAAACTGTAATTTTTGGCCCTTTTTTACGGCTAGAAGCTTCAAATTTCATCAAATTTCATCAAATAGTTTCGTTTAGGTCATATATTTTTGACATACGTGATTCGTAGTGATAGTTTTTACATGCAGACCACAAAAAACGTGAAGCTTTGCATCCTCACACAAAGTACCTACCTATTTTTATACCTTTCATGAAAATGAAATGGTATATTAATTTCGTCACGAAACCCAAAATTGTAAGTCCTTAAAGGAAAACAGATAGACCCACCATTAAGTATACCGAAATAATCAGGTTGAAGAGCTGAGTTGATTTAGCCATGTCCGTCTGTCCGTCTGTCCGTCTGTCTGTTTGTATGCAAACTAGTCCGTCAATTTTTGAGATATCTTGATAAAATTTGGTGAGCGGGTGTATTTGGGTGTCCGATTAGCCATTTGTCGGAACCGGCCGGATCGGACCACTATAGCATATATCCTCCATACAACCGATTTTTCAGAAAAGAGGATTTTTGTCATATCCTACTCAATTTAACAGATTGAAGCTTCAAACTTCACCATATCATTTCGTATATTGCACATATTGTTCCCTGAAAAAATTGATGAGATTGGTCGTATATATAGTATATACCCCCACAACCGATTGTTCAGATAAGAAACTTTTCGTAATTGTTGCCCTATTTTAAGAGCTAGAGGCTTCACATTTCAACGAATGCTTACGTATGGGGCTGTTGTTGTCTGAAAAAATCATACAGATCGGTTGTATATATAGTGTTATAAAGCTTTCTTTTTTGTTTATTTAATATTTTATTTTATTATTTAAAGGTTGTTTTACTTATTACCAAATATTTTCAATGAATATTTTTATACATCAAAAATTAATATTAGAGAAAAGTATATAAAAACATATTTCACATAAATTACAAACATAGTTATTTAAAAGTTGATAATTCTCAAGTGTATATTATGGTTTACAGTATATATCTCATTCAACCGATTGTTCAGATAAGAAACTTTTCGCAATTTCTACCCCATTTTAACAGCTATAAGCTTCAAATTTCACCGATTGTTTACGTATATAGTATATATTGTTGTGTCAAAAAAAGAGTCAAAATAGAGATCGGTGATATATATAATATGTATGATGGTATATATATATTTTTTTTTGCGATTTCGGCCCCATTTTAACAGCTAGAAGCTTCAAATTTCACCAAATGCTTACGTGTATAGCATATGTTGATGTTTGAAAAAAATAATTGAGATCGGTGGTATACATAGTATATATCTCATAGAACCGATTGTTCAGATAAGAAACTTTGCGCAATTTCTTCCCCATTTTAACAGCTAGAAGCTTCAAATTTCACCAAATGCTTATGTGTATAGTATATATCCTTGTCTGAAAAAATCATTGAGATCGGTGGTATATATAGTATATATCTCATACAACCGATTGTTCAGATAAGAAACTTTGCGCAATTTCTGCCCCATTTTATCAGCTAGAAGCTTCAAATTTCACCAAATGCTTACGTATATAGCATATATTTTTGTCTGAAAAAAGCATAGAGATCCGTGGTATATATTATATACTTCATATAAACTGTCATTTTTGCCTCTTTTTTACGGATAGAAGCTTCAAAATTCATGAAATTTCATCAAATAGTTACCTTTACGTCATATATTTTTGAAATACGTGATTCGTAGTCATAGTTTTTACATTCAGACCACAAAAAACGTGAAGCTTTGCATCCTCACACAAAGTACCTACCTATTTTTATACCTTTAATGAAAATGAAATGGTATATTAATTTCGTCACGAAACTCAAAATTGTAAGTCCTTAAAGGAAAATAGATAGACCCAACATTAAGTATACCGAAATAATCAGGTTGAAGAGCTGAGTTGATTTAGCCATGTCCGTCTGTCCGTCTGTCTGTTTGTATGCAAACTAGTCCCTCAATTTTTGAGATATCTTGATAAAATTTGGTGAGCGGGTGTATTTGGGTGTCCGATTAGACATTTGTCGGAACCGGCCGGATCGGACCACTATAGCATATATCCTCCATACAACCGATTTTTCAGAAAAAGAGGATTTTTGTCATATCTTACTCAATTTAACAGATTGAAGCTTCAAACTTCACCATATAATTTCGTATATTGCATATATTGTTGCCTGAAAAAATTAATGAGATCGGTCGTATATATAGTATATATCCCCCACAACCGATTGTTCAGATAAGAAACTTTTCGTAAATACTGCCCTACTTTAAGAGCTAGAGGCTTCAAATTTCAACGAATGCTTACGTGTATAGCATATATTGATGTCTGAAAAAAGCATTGAGATCGGTGGTATACATAGTATATATCTCATACAACCGATTGTTCAGATAAGAAACTTTGCGCAATTTCTGCCCCGTTTTAACAGCTAGAAGCTTCAAATTTCACCAAATGCTTATGCATATAGCATATATTGTTGTCTGAAAAAATCATAGAGATCGGTGGTATATATATAATATACTTTATATAAACTATCATTTTTGGCCCTTTTTTTACGGCTAGAAGCTTCAAAATTTATCAAATTTCATCAAATATTTACGTTTAGGTCATATATTTTTGAAATACGTGATTCGTAGTCATAGTTTTTATATGCAGACCACAAAACACGTGAAGCTTTGCATCCTCACACAAAGTACCTACCTATTTTTATACCTTTCATGAAAATGAAATGGTATATTAATTTCGTCACGAAACCCAAAATTGTAAGTCCTTAAAGGAAAATAGATAGACAAAACATTAAGTATACCGAAATAATCAGGTTGAAGAGCTGAGTTGATTTAGCCATGTCCGTCTGTCCGTCTGTCCGTCTGTCTGTTTGTATGCAAACTAGTCCCTCAATTTTTGAGATATCTTGATAAAAATTGGTGAACGGGTGTATTTGGGTGTCCGATTAGCCATTTGTCGGAACCGGCCGGATCGGACCACTATAGCATATATCCTCCATACAACCGATTTTTCAGAAAAAGAGGATTTTTGTCATATCTTACTCAATTTAACAGATTGAAGATTCAAACTTCACCCTATAATTTCGTATATTGCACATATTGTTGCCTGAAAAAATTGATGAGATCGCTCGTATATATAGTATATATCCCCCACAACCGATTGTTCAGATAAGAAACTTTTCGTAATTACTGCCCTATTTTAAGAGCTAGAGGCTTCAAATTTCGACGACTGCTTACGTATATCGCATATATTGTTGTCTGAAAAAATCATAAAGATCGGTGGTATATATAGTATATATATGGTGGTATATATAGTATATATATATAGTATATATATAATTTTTCGCAATTTTAGCCCCATTTTAACAGCTAGAAGCTTCAAATTTCACCGAATGCTTACGTATATGGCATATATTGTTGTCTGAAAAAATCATAGAGATCGGTTGTATATATAGTATATATATCATTCAACCGATTGTTCAGATAAGAAACTTTTCGCAATTTCTACCCCATTTTAACAGCTATAAGCTTCAAATTTCACCGATTGCTTACCTATATAGTAATATTGCTGTGTCAAAAAAATCATAGAGATCGGTGATACATATAATATATATATGATGGTATATATAGTATATATATAGTATATATATTTTTTTTTTGCGATTTCTGCCCCATTTTAACAGCTAGAAGCTTCAAATTTTACCAAATGCTTACGTGTATAGCATATATTGATGTCTGAAAAAAGCATTGAAATCGGTGGTATACATAGTATATATCTCATACAACCGATTGTTCAGATAAGAAACTTTGCGCAATTTCTGCCCCGTTTAAACAGCTAGAAGCTTCAAATTTCACCAAATGCTTACGCATATAGCATATATTGTTGTCTGAAAAAATCATAGAGATCGGTGGTATATATATAATATACTTCATATAAACTATCATTTTTGGTCCTTTTTTTACGGCTAGAAGCTTCAAAATTCATCAAATTTCATCAAATAGTAACGTTTAGGTCATATATTTTTGAAATACGTGATTCGTAGTCATAGTTTTTACATGCAGACCACAAAAAACGTGAAGCTTTGCATCCTCACACAAAGTACCTACCTATTTTTATACCTTTCATGAAAATGAAATGGTATATTAATTTCGTCACGAAACCCAAAATTGTAAGTCCTTAAAGGAAAATAGATAGACCCAACATTAAGTATACCGAAATAATCAGGTTGAAGAGTTGAGTTGATTTAGCCATGTCCGTCTGTCCGTCTGTCTGTTTGTATGCAAACTAGTCCCTCAATTTTTGAGATATCTTGATAAAAATTGGTGAGCGGCTGTATTTGGGTGTCCGATTAGACATTTGTCGGAACCGGCCGGATCGGACCACTATAGCATATATCCTCCATACAACCGATTTTTCAGAAAAAGAGGATTTTTGTCATATCTTACTCAATTTAACAGATTGAAGCTTCAAACTTCACCATATAATTTCGTATATTGCACATATTGTTGCCTGAAAAAATTGATGAGATCGGTCGTGTATATAGTATATATCCCCCACAACCGATTGTTCAGATAAGAAACTTTTCGTAATTACCGCCCTATTTTAGGAGCTAGAGGCTTCAAATTTCAACGAGTGCTTACGTATATAGCATATATTGTTGTCTGAAAAAATCATAAAGATCGGTGGTATATATATGGTGGTATATATAGTATATATATATAGTATATGTATGTATATTTTCGCAATTTTAGCCCCATTTTAACAGCTAGAAGCTTAAAATTTCACCTTACCTAAAGGAAAATAGATAGAACCAACATTAAGTATACCGAAATATTCAGGTTGAAGAGCTGAGTTGATTTAGCCATGTCCGTCTGTCCGTCTGTCTGTTTGTATGCAAACTAGTCCCTCAATTTTTGAGATATCTTGATAAAATTTGGTTAGCGGGTGTATTTGGGTGTCCGATTAGACATTTGTCGGAACCGGCCGGATCGGACCACTATAGCATATATCCTCCATACAACCGATTTTTCAGAAAAAGAGGATTTTTGTCATATCTTACTCAATTTAACAAATTGAAGCTTCAAACTTCACCATATAGTTTCGTATATTGCACATATTGTTTCCTGAAAAAATTGATGAGATCGGTCGTGTATATAGTATATATCCCCCACAACCGATTGTTCAGATAAGAAACTTTTCGTAATTACCGCCCTATTTTAAGAGCTAGAGGCTTCAAATTTCAACGAGTGCTTACGTATATAGCATATATTGTTGTCTGAAAAAATCACAAAGATCGGTGGTATATATAGTATATATATGGTGGTATATATAGTATATATATATAGTATATATATATTTTTTCGCAATTTTAGCCCCATTTTAACAGCTAGAAGCTTCAAATTTCACCGTATGCTTACGTATATGGCATATATTGTTGTCTCAAAAAATCATAGAGATCGGTTGTATATATAGTATATATATAATTCAACCGATTGTTCAGATAAGAAACTTTTCGCAATTTCTACCCCATTTTAACAGCTATAAGCTTCAAATTTCACCGATTGCTTACGTATATTGTATATATTGCTGTGTCAAAAATCATAGAGATCGGTGATATACATAATATATATATGATGGTATATATAGTATATATATAGTATATATATATTTTTTTTAGCGATTTCTGCCCCATTTTAACAGCTAGAAGCTTCAAATTTTAACAAATACTTACGTGTATAGCATATATTGATGTCTGAAAAAAGCATTGAGATCGGTGGTATACATAGTATATATCTCATACAACCAATTGTTCAGATAAGAAACTTTGCGCAATTTCTGCCCGTTTTAACAGCTAGAAGCTTCAAATTTCACCAAATGCTTACGCATATAGCATATATTGTTGTCTGAAAAAATCATAGAGATCGGTGGTATATATATAATATACTTCATATAAACTATCATTTTTGGCCCTTTTTTTACGGCTAGAAGCTTCACAATTCATCAAATTTCATCAAATAGTTACTTTTAGGTCATATATTTTTGAAAAACGTCATTCGTAGTCATAGTTTTTACATGCAGACCACAAAAAACGTGAAGCTTTGCATCCTCACACAAAGTACCTACCTATTTTTATAACTTTCATGAAAATGAAATGGTATATTAATTTCGTCACGAAAGCCAAAATTGTAAGTCCTTAAAGTAAAATAGATAGACCCAACATTAAGTATACCGAAATAATCAGGTTGAAGAGCTGAGTTGATTTAGCCATGTCCGTCTGTTTGTTTGTATGCAAACTAGTCCCTCAATTTTTGAGATATCTTGATAGAAATTGGTGAGCGAGTGTATTTGGGTGTCCGATTAGCCATTTATCGGAACCGTTCGGATCGGACCACTATAGCATATATCCTCCATACAACTGATTTTTCAGAAAAAAAAGAGGATTTTGTCATATCTTACTCAATTTAACAGATTGAAGATTCAAACTTCACCCTATAATTTCGTATATTGCACATATTGTTGCCTGAAAAAATTGATGAAATCGGTCGTATATATAGTATATATCCCCCACAACCGATTGTTCAGATAAGAAACTTTTCGTAATTACTGAACTATTTTAAGAGCTAGAGGCTTAAAATTTCGACGAATGCTTACGTATATAGCATATATTGTTGTCTGAAAAAATCATAAAGATCGGTGGTATATATATGGTGGTATATATAGTATATATATATATAGTATATATATGTATATTTTCGCAATTTTAGCCCCATTTTAACAGCTAGAAGCTTCAAATTTCACCTTACCTAAAGGAAAATAGATAGACCCAACATTAAGTATACCGAAATAATCAGGTTGAAGAGCTGAGTTGATTTAGCCATGTCCGTCTGCCCGTCTGTCTGTTTGTATGCAAACTAGTCCCTCAATTTTTGAGATATCTTCATAAAATTTGGTGAGTGGGTGTATTTGGGTGTCCGATTAGACATTTGTCGGAACCGGCCGGATCGGACCACTATAGTATATATCCTCCATACAACCGATTTTTCAGAAAAAGAGGATTTTTGTCATATCTTACTCAATTTAACAGATTGAAGCTTCAAACTTCACCATATAATTTCGTATATTGCACATATTGTTGCCTAAAAAAATTGATGAGATCGGTCGTGTATATAGTATATATCCCACGCAACCGATTGTTTAGATAAGAAACTTTTCGTAATTACTGCCCTATTTTAAGAGCTAGAGGCTTCAAATTTCAACGAATGCTTACGTATATAGCATATATTGTTGTCTGAAAAAATCATAAAGATCGGTGGTATATATAGTATATATATGGTGGTATATATAGTATATATATATAGTATATATATATTTTTTCGCAATTTAGCCCCATTTTAACAGCTAGAAGCTTCAAATTTCACCGAATGCTTACGTATATGGCATATATTGTTGTCTGAAAAAATCATAGAGATCGGTTGTATATATAGTATATATATCATTCAACCGATTGTTCAGATAAGAAACTTTTCGCAATTTCTACCCCATTTTAACAGCTATAAGCTTCAAATTTCACCGATTGCTTACGTATATAGTATATATTGCTGTGTCAAAAAATCATTGAGATCGGTGATATATATAATATATATATGATGGTATATATAGTATATATATAGTATATATATATTTTTTTTGCGATTTCTGCCCCATTTTAACAGCTAGAAGCTTCAAATTTTACCAAATGCTTACGTGTATAGCATAAATTGATGTCTGAAAAAATCATTGAGATCGGTGGTATACATAGTATATATCTCATACAACCGATTGTTCAGATATGAAACTTTGCGCATTTTCTGCCCCGTTTTAACAGCTAGAAGCTTCAAATTTCACCAAATGCTTACGCATATAGTATATATTGTTGTCTGAAAAAATCATAGAGATCGGTGGTATATATATTATATATTTCATATAAACTGTCATTTTTGGCCCTTTTTTACGGCGAGAAGCTTCGAAATTCATCAAATTTCATCAAATAGTTACGTTTAGGTCATATATTTTTGAAATACGTCATTCGTAGTCATAGTTTTTACATGCAGACCACAAAAAACGTGAAGCTTTGCATCCTCACACAAAGTACCTACCTATTTTTAAACCTTTCATGAAAATAAAATGGTATATTAATTTCGTCACGAAACCCAAAATTGTAAGTCCTTAAAGGAAAACAGATAGACCCACCATTAAATATACCGAAATAATCAGGTTGAAGAGCTGAGTTGATTTAGCCATGTCCGTCTGTCCGTCTGTCCGTCTGTCTGTTTGTATGCAAACTAGTCCCTCAATTTTTGAGATATCTTGACAAAATTTGGTGAGCGCGTGTATTTAGGTGTCCGATTAGACATTTGTCGGAACCGGCCGGATCGGACCACTATAGCATATATCCCCCATACAACAGATTTTTCAGAAAAAGAGGATTTTTGTAATATCTTACTCAATTTAACAGATTGAAGCTTCAAACTTCACCATATAATTTCGTATATTGCACATATTGTTGCCTGAAAAAATTTATGAAATAGGTCGTATATATAGTATATATCCCCCACAACCGATTGTTCAGATAAGAAACTTTTCGTAATTGCTGCCCTATTTTAAGAGCTAGAGGCTTCACATTTCAACGAAAGCTTACGTATATAGCATATATTGATGTCTAAAAAAATCATACAGATCGGTGGTATATATAGTTTATATATGGTGGTATATATAGTATATATATATATAATATATATATATTTTTTCGCAATTTTAGCCCCATTTTAACAGCTAGGAGCTCCAAATTTCACCGAATGCTTACGCATATGGCATATATTGTTGTCTGAAAAAATTATAGAGATCGGTTGTATATATAGTATATATCTCATACAACCGATTGTTCAGATAAGAAACTTTTCGCAATTTCTACCCCATTTTAACAGCTATAAGCTTCAAATTTCACCGAATGCTTACGTATATAGCATATATTTTTGTCTGAAAAAATCATAGAGATCCGTGGTATATATATTATATACTTCATATAAACTGTCATTTTGCCCCTTTTTTACGGATAGAAGCTTCAAAATACGTGATTCGTAGTCACAGTTTTTACATTCAGACCACAAAAACGTGAAGCTTTGCATCCTCACACAAAGTACCTACCTATTTTTATACCTTTCATGAAAATGAAATGGTATATTAATTTCGTCACGAAATCCAAAATTGTAAGTCCTTAAAGGAAAATAGATAGACCCAACATTAAGTATACCGAAATAATCAGGTTGAAGAGCTGAGTTGATTTAGCCATGTCCGTCTGTCCGTCTGTCCGTCTGTCTGTTTGTATGCAAACTAGTCCCTCAATTTTTGAGATATCTTGATAAAATTTGGTGAACGGGTGTATTTGGGTGTCCGATTAGACATTTGTCGGAACCGGCCGGATCCGACCACTATAGTATATATCCTCCATACAACCGATTTTTCAGAAAAAAAAGAGGATTTTTGTCATATCTTACTCAATTTAACAGATTGAAGCTTCAAACTTGCACATATTGTTGCCTGAAAAAATTGATGAGATCGGTCGTATATATAGTATATATCCCCCACAACCGATTGTTCAGATAAGAAACTTTTCGTAATTACTGCCCTATTTTAAGAGCTAGAGGCTTCAAATTTCAACGAATTCTTACGTATATAGCATATATTGTTGTCTGAAAAAATCATAAAGATCGGTGGTATAAATAGTATATATATATAGGATATATATATATTTTCGCAATTTTAGCCCCATTTTAACAGCTAGAAGCTTCAAATTTCACCGAATGCTTACGTATATGGCATATATGGTTGTCTGAAAAAAACATAGAGATCGGTTGTATATATAGTATATATCTCATTCAATCGATTGTTCAGATAAGAAACTTTTCGCAATTTCTACCCCATTTTAACAGCTAGAAGCTTCAAATTTCACCGATTGCTTACGTATATAGTATATATTGCTGTGTCAAAAAATCATAGAGATCGGTGACATATATAATATATATATGATGGTATATAGAGTATATATATAGTATATATATATATTTTTTGCTATTTCTGCCCCATTTTAACAGCTAGAAGCTTCAAATTTCACCAAATGCTTACGTGTATAGCATATATTGATGTCTGAAAAAATAATTGAGATCGGTGGTATACATAGTATATATCTCATACAACCGATTGTTCAGATAAGAAACTTTGCGCAATTTCTGCCCCGTTTTAACAGCTAGAAGCTTCAAATTTCACCAAATGCTTACGCATATAGCATATATTGTTGTCTGAAAAAATTATAGAGATCGGTTGTATATATAGTATATATCTCATACAACCGATTGTTCAGATAAGAAACTTTTCGCAATTTCTACCCCATTTTAACAGCTCTAAGCTTCAAATTTCACCGATTGTTTACGTTAATAGCATATATTGTTGTGTCAAAAAAAGAGTCAAAATAGAGATCGGTGATATATATAATATATATATGATGGTATATATATATAGTATATATATATTTTTTTTGCGATTTCGGCCCCATTTTAACAGCTAGAAGCTTCAAATTTCACCAAATGCTTACGTGTATAGCATATGTTGATGTCTGAAAAAATAATTGAGATCGGTGGTATACATAGTATATATCTCATACAACCGATTGTTCAGATAAGAAACTTTGCGCAATTTCTGCCCCGTTTTAACAGCTAGAAGCTTAAAATTTCACCGAATGCTTACGTATATGGCATATATGGTTGTCTGAAAAATCATAGAGATCGGTTGTATATATAGTATATATCTCATTCAACCGATTGTTCAGATAAGAAACTTTACGCAATTTCTACCCCATTTTAACAGCTATAAGCTTCAAATTTCACCGATTGCTTACGTATATGGCATATATGGTTGTCTGAAAAATCATAGAGATCGGTTGTATATATAGTATATATCTCATTCAACCGATTGTTCAGATAAGAAACTTTACGCAATTTCTACCCCATTTTAACAGCTATAAGCTTCAAATTTCACCGATTGCTTACGTATATGGCATATATGGTTGTCTGAAAAATCATAGAGATCGGTTGTATATATAGTATATATCTTATTCAACCGATTGTTCAGATAAGAAACTTTCGCAATTTCTACCCCATTTTAACAGCTATAAGCTTCAAATTTCACCGATTGCTTACGTATATAGTATATATTGCTGTGTCAAAAAATCATTGGGATCGGTGATATATATAATATATATATGATGGTATATATAGTATATATATAGTATATATATATTTTTTTTGCGATTTCTGCCCCATTTTAACAGCTAGAAGCTTCAAATTTTACCAAATGCTTACGTGTATAGCATAAATTGATGTCTGAAAAAATCATTGAGATCGGTGGTATACATAGTATATATCTCATACAACCGATTGTTCAGATATGAAACTTTGCGCATTTTCTGCCCCGTTTTAACAGCTAGAAGCTTCAAATTTCACCAAATGCTTACGCATATAGTATATATTGTTGTCCTGAAAAATCATAGAGATCGGTGGTATATATATTATATATTTCATATAAACTGTCATTTTTGGCCCTTTTTTACGGCGAGAAGCTTCAAAATTCATCAAATTTTCATCAAATAGTTACGTTTAGGTCATATATTTTTGAAATACGTCATTCGTAGTCATAGTTTTTACATGCAGACCACAAAAAACGTGAAGCTTTGCATCCTCACACAAAGTACCTACCTATTTTTAAACCTTTCATGAAAATAAAATGGTATATTAATTTCGTCACGAACCCAAAATTGTAAGTCCCTTAAAGGAAAACCAGATAGACCCACCATTAAATATACCGAAATAATCAGGTTGAAGAGCTGAGTTGATTTAGCCATGTCCGTCTGTCCGTCTGTCTGTTTGTATGCAAACTAGTCCCTCAATTTTTGAGATATCTTGACAAAATTTGGTGAGCGCGTGTATTCAGGTGTCGATTAGACATTTGTCGGAACGGCCGGATCGGACCACTATAGCATATATCCCCCATACAACAGATTTTTCAGAAAAGAGGATTTTTGTAATATCTTACTCAATTTAACAGATTGAAGCTTCAAACTTCACCATATAATTTCGTATATTGCACATATTGTTGCCTGAAAAAATTTATGAGATAGGTCGTATATATAGTATATATCCCCCACAACCGATTGTTCAGATAAGAAACTTTTCGTAATTGCTGCCCCTATTTTAAGAGCTAGAGGCTTCACATTTCAACGAAAGCTTACGTATATAGCATATATTGTTGTCTAAAAAAATCATACAGATCGGTGGTATATATAGTTTATATATGGTGGTATATATAGTATATATATATATAATATATATATATTTTTTCGCAATTTTAGCCCCATTTTAACAGCTAGGAGCTCCAAATTTCACCGAATGCTTACGCATATTGCATATATTGTTGTCTGAAAAAATTATAGAGATCGGTTGTATATATAGTATATATCTCATACAACCGATTGTTCAGATAAGAAACTTTTCGCAATTTCTACCCCATTTTAACAGCTATAAGCTTCAAATTTCACCGAATGCTTACGTATATAGCATATATTTTTGTCTGAAAAAATCATAGAGATCCGTGGTATATATATTATATACTTCATATAAACTGTCATTTTGCCCCTTTTTTACGGATAGAAGCTTCAAAATACGTGATTCGTAGTCACAGTTTTTACATTCAGACCACAAAAACGTGAAGCTTTGCATCCTCACACAAAGTACCTACCTATTTTTATACCTTTCATGAAAATGAAATGGTATATTAATTTCGTCACGAAAGCCAAAATTGTAAGTCCTTAAAGTAAAATAGATAGACCCAACATTAAGTATACCGAAATAATCAGGTTGAAGAGCTGAGTTGATTTAGCCATGTCCGTCTGTTTGTTTGTATGCAAACTAGTCCCTCAATTTTTGAGATATCTTGATAGAAATTGGTGAGCGGGTGTATTTGGGTGTCCGATTAGCCATTTATCGGAACCGTTCGGATCGGACCACTATAGCATATATCCTCCATACAACCGATTTTTCAGAAAAAAAAGAGGATTTTTGTCATATCTTACTCAATTTAACAGATTGAAGATTCAAACTTCACCCTATAATTTCGTATATTGCACATATTGTTGCCTGAAAAAATTGATGAAATCGGTCGTATATATAGTATATATCCCCCACAACCGATTGTTCAGATAAGAAACTTTTCGTAATTACTGCCCTATTTTAAGAGCTAGAGGCTTAAAATTTCGACGAATGCTTACGTATATAGCATATATTGTTGTCTGAAAAAATCATAAAGATCGGTGGTATATATATGGTGGTATATATAGTATATATATATATAGTATATATATGTATATTTTCGCAATTTTAGCCCCATTTTAACAGCTAGAAGCTTCAAATTTCACCTTACCTAAAGGAAAATAGATAGACCCAACATTAAGTATACCGAAATAATCAGGTTGAAGAGCTGAGTTGATTTAGCCATGTCCGTCTGCCCGTCTGTCTGTTTGTATGCAAACTAGTCCCTCAATTTTTGAGATATCTTGATAAAATTTGGTGAGTGGGTGTATTTGGGTGTCCGATTAGACATTTGTCGGAACCGGCCGGATCGGACCACTATAGTATATATCCTCCATACAACCGATTTTTCAGAAAAAGAGGATTTTTGTCATATCTTACTCAATTTAACAGATTGAAGCTTCAAACTTCACCATATAATTTCGTATATTGCACATATTGTTGCCTAAAAAAATTGATGAGATCGGTCGTGTATATAGTATATATCCCACGCAACCGATTGTTTAGATAAGAAACTTTTCGTAATTACTGCCCTATTTTAAGAGCTAGAGGCTTCAAATTTCAACGAATGCTTACGTATATAGCATATATTGTTGTCTGAAAAAATCATAAAGATCGGTGGTATATATAGTATATATATGGTGGTATATATAGTATATATATATAGTATATATATATTTTTTCGCAATTTTAGCCCCATTTTAACAGCTAGAAGCTTCAAATTTCACCGAATGCTTACGTATATGGCATATATTGTTGTCTGAAAAAATCATAGAGATCGGTTGTATATATAGTATATATATCATTCAACCGATTGTTCAGATAAGAAACTTTTCGCAATTTCTACCCCATTTTAACAGCTATAAGCTTCAAATTTCACCGATTGCTTACGTATATAGTATATATTGCTGTGTCAAAAAATCATTGAGATCGGTGATATATATAATATATATATGATGGTATATATAGTATATATATAGTATATATATATTTTTTTTGCGATTTCTGCCCCATTTTAACAGCTAGAAGCTTCAAATTTTGCCAAATGCTTACGTGTATAGCATAAATTGATGTCTGAAAAAATCATTGAGATCGGTGGTATACATAGTATATATCTCATACAACCGATTGTTCAGATATGAAACTTTGCGCATTTTCTGCCCCGTTTTAACAGCTAGAAGCTTCAAATTTCACCAAATGCTTACGCATATAGTATATATTGTTGTCTGAAAAAATCATAGAGATCGGTGGTATATATATTATATATTTCATATAAACTGTCATTTTTGGCCCTTTTTTACGGCGAGAAGCTTCGAAATTCATCAAATTTCATCAAATAGTTACGTTTAGGTCATATATTTTTGAAATACGTCATTCGTAGTCATAGTTTTTACATGCAGACGACAAAAAACGTGAAGCTTTGCATCCTCACACAAAGTACCTACCTATTTTTAAACCTTTCATGAAAATAAAATGGTATATTAATTTCGTCACGAAACCCAAAATTGTAAGTCCTTAAAGGAAAACAGATAGACCCACCATTAAATATACCGAAATAATCAGGTTGAAGAGCTGAGTTGATTTAGCCATGTCCGTCTGTCCGTCTGTCCGTCTGTCTGTTTGTATGCAAACTAGTCCCTCAATTTTTGAGATATCTTGACAAAATTTGGTGAGCGCGTGTATTTAGGTGTCCGATTAGACATTTGTCGGAACCGGCCGGATCGGACCACTATAGCATATATCCCCCATACAACAGATTTTTCAGAAAAAGAGGATTTTTGTAATATCTTACTCAATTTAACAGATTGAAGCTTCAAACTTCACCATATAATTTCGTATATTGCACATATTGTTGCCTGAAAAAATTTATGAGATAGGTCGTATATATAGTATATATCCCCCACAACCGATTGTTCAGATAAGAAACTTTTCGTAATTGCTGCCCTATTTTAAGAGCTAGAGGCTTCACATTTCAACGAAAGCTTACGTATATAGCATATATTGATGTCTAAAAAAATCATACAGATCGGTGGTATATATAGTTTATATATGGTGGTATATATAGTATATATATATATAATATATATATATTTTTTCGCAATTTTAGCCCCATTTTAACAGCTAGGAGCTCCAAATTTCACCGAATGCTTACGCATATGGCATATATTGTTGTCTGAAAAAATTATAGAGATCGGTTGTATATAAAGTATATATCTCATACAACCGATTGTTCAGATAAGAAACTTTTCGCAATTTCTACCCCATTTTAACAGCTATAAGCTTCAAATTTCACCGAATGCTTACGTATATAGCATATATTTTTGTCTGAAAAAATCATAGAGATCCGTGGTATATATATTATATACTTCATATGAACTGTCATTTTGCCCCTTTTTTACGGATAGAAGCTTCAAAATACGTGATTCGTAGTCACAGTTTTTACATTCAGACCACAAAAACGTGAAGCTTTGCATCCTCACACAAAGTACCTACCTATTTTTATACCTTTCATGAAAATGAAATGGTATATTAATTTCGTCACGAAATCCAAAATTGTAAGTCCTTAAAGGAAAATAGATAGACCCAACATTAAGTATACCGAAATAATCAGGTTGAAGAACTGAGTTGATTTAGCCATGTCCGTCTGTCCGTCTGTCCGTCTGTCTGTTTGTATGCAAACTAGTCCCTCAATTTTTGAGATATCTTGATAAAATTTGGTGAACGGGTGTATTTGGGTGTCCGATTAGACATTTGTCGGAACCGGCCGGATCCGACCACTATAGTATATATCCTCCATACAACCGATTTTTCAGAAAAAAAGAGGATTTTTGTCATATCTTACTCAATTTAACAGATTGAAGCTTCAAACTTCACCATATAATTTCGTATATTGCACATATTGTTGCCTGAAAAAATTGATGAGATCGGTCGTATATATAGTATATATCCCCCACAACCGATTGTTCAGATAAGAAACTTTTCGTAATTACTGCCCTATTTTAAGAGCTAGAGGCTTCAAATTTCAACGAATTCTTACGTATATAGCATATATTGTTGTCTGAAAAAATCATAAAGATCGGTGGTATAAATAGTATATATATATAGTATATATATATATTTTCGCAATTTTAGCCCCATTTTAACAGCTAGAAGCTTCAAATTTCACCGAATGCTTACGTATATGGCATATATGGTTGTCTGAAAAAAACATAGAGATCGGTTGTATATATAGTATATATCTCATTCAATCGATTGTTCAGATAAGAAACTTTTCGCAATTTCTACCCCATTTTAACAGCTAGAAGCTTCAAATTTCACCGATTGCTTACGTATATAGTATATATTGCTGTGTCAAAAAATCATAGAGATCGGTGACATATATAATATATATATGATGGTATATAGAGTATATATATAGTATATATATATATTTTTTGCTATTTCTGCCCCATTTTAACAGCTAGAAGCTTCAAATTTCACCAAATGCTTACGTGTATAGCATATATTGATGTCTGAAAAAATAATTGAGATCGGTGGTATACATAGTATATATCTCATACAACCGATTGTTCAGATAAGAAACTTTGCGCAATTTCTGCCCCGTTTTAACAGCTAGAAGCTTCAAATTTCACCAAATGCTTACGCATATAGCATATATTGTTGTCTGAAAAAATTATAGAGATCGGTTGTATATATAGTATATATCTCATACAACCGATTGTTCAGATAAGAAACTTTTCGCAATTTCTACCCCATTTTAACAGCTCTAAGCTTAAAATTTCACCGATTGTTTACGTTAATAGCATATATTGTTGTGTCAAAAAAAGAGTCAAAATAGAGATCGGTGATATATATAATATATATATGATGGTATTTATATATAGTATATATATATTTTTTTTGCGATTTCGGCCCCATTTTAACAGCTAGAAGCTTCAAATTTCACCAAATGCTTACGTGTATAGCATATGTTGATGTCTGAAAAAATAATTGAGATCGGTGGTATACATAGTATATATCTCATACAACCGATTGTTCAGATAAGAAACTTTGCGCAATTTCTGCCCCGTTTTAACAGCTAGAAGCTTAAAATTTCACCGAATGCTTACGTATATGGCATATATGGTTGTCTGAAAAATCATAGAGATCGGTTGTATATATAGTATATATCTCATTCAACCGATTGTTCAGATAAGAAACTTTGCGCAATTTCTACCCCATTTTAACAGCTATAAGCTTCAAATTTCACCGATTGCTTACGTATATGGCATATATGGTTGTCTGAAAAATCATAGAGATCGGTTGTATATATAGTATATATCTCATTCAACCGATTGTTCAGATAAGAAACTTTACGCAATTTCTACCCCATTTTAACAGCTATAAGCTTCAAATTTCACCGATTGCTTACGTATATAGTATATATTGCTGTGTCAAAAATCATAGAGATCGGTGATATATATAATATATATATGATGGTATATATAGTATATATATAGTATATATATATTTTTTTTTTGCGATTTTCGCCCCATTTTAACCGCTAGAAGCTTCAAATTTCACCAAATGCTCACGTGTATAGCATATATTGATGTCTGAAAAAATCATTGAGATCGGTGGTATACATAGTATAAATCTCATACAACCGATTGTTCAGATAAGAAACTTTGCGCAATTTCTGCCCCGTTTTAACAGCTATAAGCTTCAAATTTCACCAAATGCTTACGCATATAGCATATATTGTTGTCTGAAAAAATCATAGATATCGGTGGTATATATATTATATATTTCATATAAACTGTCATTTTTGGCCCTTTTTTACGGCCAGAAGCTTCAAAATTCATCAAATTTCAACAAATAGTTACGTTTAGGTCATATATTTTTGAAATACGTGATTCGTAGTCATAGTTTTTACATGCAGAGCACAAAAAACGTGAAGCTTTGCATCCTCACACAAAGTACCTACCTATTTTTATACCTTTCATGAAAATGAAATGGTATATTAATTTCGTCACGAAACCGAAAATTGTAAGTCCTTAAAGAAAAACAGATAGACCCACCATTAAGTATACCGAAATAATCAGGTTGAAGAGCTGAGTTGATTTAGCCATGTCCGTCTGTCCGTCTGTCTGTTTGTATGCAAACTAGTCCCTCAATTTTTGAGATATCTTGACAAAATTTGGTGAGCGTGTGTATTTGGGTGTCCGATTAGACATTTGTCGGAACCGGCCGGATCGGACCACTGTAGCATATATCCTCCATACAACCGATTTTTCAGAAAAAGAGGATTTTTGTAATATCTTACTCAATTTAACAGATTGAAGCTTCAAACTTCACCATATAATTTCGTATATTGCACATATTATTGCCTGAAAAAATTGATGAGATCGTTCGTATATATAGTATATATCCCCCACAACCGATTGTTCAGATAAGAAACGTTTCGTAATTGCTGCCCTATTTTAAGAGCTAGAGGCTTCACATTTCAACGAATGCTTACGTATATAGCATATATTGTTGTCTAAAAAAATCATACAGATCGGTAGTATATATAGTATATATATGGTGGTATGTATAGTATATATATATAATACATATATATATATATTTTCGCAATTTTAGCCCCATTTTAACAGCTAGGAGCTTCAAATTTCACCGAATGCTTACGTATATGGCATATATTGTTGTCTGAAAAAATCATAGAGATCGGTTGTATATATAGTATATATCTCATACAACCGATTTTTCAGATAAGAAACTTTTCGCAATTTCTACCCCATTTTAACAGCTATAAGCTTCAAATTTCACCGATTGTTTACGTATATAGTATATATTGTTGTGTTAAAAAAAGATTCAAAATAGAGATCGGTGATATATATAATATATATATGATGTTATATATATACAATATACATATATTTTTTTTTTGCGGTTTCGGCCCCATTTTAACAGCAAGAAGCTTCAAATTTCACCAAATGCTTACGTGTATAGCATATGCTGATGTCTGAAAAAATTATTGAGATCGGTGGTATATATAGTATATATCTCATACAACCGATTGTTCAGATAAGAAACTTTGCGCAATTTCTTCCCCATTTTAACAGCTAGAAGCTTCAAATTTCACCAAATGCTTACGTATATAGCATATATTTTTGTCTGAAAAATTCATAGAGATCCGTGGTATATATATTATGTACTTCATATAAACTGTCATTTTTGCCCCTTTTTTACGGATAGAAGCTTCAAAATTCATCAAATTTCATCAAATAGTTACGTTTACGTCATATATTTTTGAAATACTTGATTCGTAGTCATAGTTTTTACATTCAGACCACAAAAAACGTGAAGCTTTGCATCCTCACACAAAGTAACCTACCTATTTTTATACCTTTCATGAAAATGAAATGGTATATTAATTTCGTCACGAAACCCAAAATTGTAAGTCCTTAAAGGAAAATAGATAGACCCAACATTAAGTATACCGAAATAATCAGGTTGAAGAGCTGAGGTGATTTAGCCATGTCCGTCTGTCCGTCTGTCTGTTTGTATGCAAACTAGTCCCTCAATTTTTGAGATATCTTGATAAAATTTGGTGAGCGGGTGTATTTGGGTGTCCGATTAGACATTTGTCTGAACCGGCCGGATCGGACCACTATAGCATATATCCTACATACAACCGATTTTTCAGAAAAAGAAGATTTTTGTCATATCTTACTCAATTTAACAGATTGAAGCTTCAAACTTCACCATATAATTTCGTATATTGCACATATTGTTGCCTGAAAAAATGTATGAGATCGGTCGTATATATAGTATATATCCCCCACAACCGATTGTTCAGATAAGAAACTTTTCGTAATTACTGCCCTATTTTAAGAGCTAGAGGCTTCAAATTTCAACGAATGCTTACGTATATAGCATATATTGTTGTCTGAAAAAATCATAAAGATCGGTGGTATATATAGGATATATATGGTGGTATATATAGTATATATTATAGTATATATAATTTTTTTTGCGATTTCTGCCCCATTTTAACAGCTAGAAGCTTCAAATTTCATCAAATGCTTACGTGTATAGCATATATTGATGTCTGAAAAAATTATTGAGATCGGTGGTATACATAGTATATATCTCATACAACCGATTGTTCAGATAAGAAACTTTGCGCAATTTCTGCCCTGTTTTAACAGCTAGAAGCTTAAAATTTCACCAAATGCTTACGCATATAGCATATATTGTTGTCTGAAAAAATCATAGAGATCGCTGGTATATATATTATATATTTCATATAAACTGTCATTTTTGGCCCTTTTTTACGGCTAGAAGCTTCAAAATTCATCAAATTTCATCAAATAGTTACGTTTAGGTCATATATTTTTGAAATACGTGATTCGTAGTTATAGTTTTTACATGCAGACCACAAAAAACGTGAAGCTTTGCATCCACACACAAAGTACCTACCTATTTTTATACCTTTCATGAAAATGAAATGGTAGGTATATTAATTTCGTCACGAAACCCAAAATTGTAAGTCCTTAAAGGAAAACAGATAGACCCACCATTAAGTATACCGAAATAAACAGGTTGTAGAGCTGAGTTGATTTGGCCATGTCCGTCTGTCCGTCTGTCCGTCTGTCTGTTTGTATGCAAACTAGTCCCTCAATTTTTGAGATATCTTGACAAAATTTGGTGAGCGGGTGTATTTGGGTGTCCGATTAGACATTTGTCGGAACCGGCCGGATCGGACCACTATAGCATATATCCTCCATACAACCGATTTTTCAGAAAAAGAGGATTTTTGTAATATCTTACTCAATTTAACAGATTTAAGATTCAGACTTCACCATATAATTTCGTATATTGCACATATTGTTGCCTGAAAAAATTGATGAAATCGGTCGTATATATAGTATATATCCCCCACAACCGATTGTTCAGATAAGAAACGTTTCGTAATTGCTGCCCTATTGCTGCCCTATTGCTGCCCAGCAGGAATTCCGCCCAGCAAAATTTTTGGATAAATTTCCGCACCTAAAACCAGTTCTACTGGTGCGGCCACATGGAATTGCGGGTCAGCGAGCTTCAAGTTGCAGTAGTGGCTCGCTATCGCCACATCAATATTCCTCACAGGTGTTCTTCTTTTAAAATTGTTTACGCAGACCGCATGCGTGGTGATGGTCACTGACTGGCGATGCTTCCCCCTCAACCGAATAAAGCACCCCATCTTGTTGCCTATCCAGTCCTTATGTAAGCACAGCCCTCGTGCTAACGCCGTGGAGATAAGTGTGGTTGTAGCGCATGGATCGATCAGTGCGCGCACTGGCCGTAAACGACCTCGTATCTCAATCTCCACCATCGCTGTCGGTGTGATCGATGTGAGGCACTGGATAGGCTGGGGTGGCATTCTTTGGTCCATTATGGCTCCCGATCGGAACTGTATCGGGAGGTGGAATGCACGAGATTCCACTCTCCCCTGCTGGTATTTGAAATCATTATGTGCGCGTTTGTGGGCTCGGGCTGCACGACGCTGGTTTTTCCGCGGTTGGAAAGTTTTCATTTCCAATCCGCCTTGTCTTTCATGTTGTAGAAGCGGCCGGAAGCGCTGTGGTTCCGGTCCGCGCGTGGGGACTGGGTGGAATGCACGCGATTCCACTCCAAATACCTCTGCTGGGCGGAAAGCAGATGTTTCCGCTCCAGCATCTTGTAAATCATAATCTGAGTCGTGGCGGAGATGCCAGGATTCCGCTCCGACCTCAGATGCATACAAAGAAATTGCATCGCTTTCACTCGGTTCATTTCTCTTTGGTCTGTCATCATCTTTCATGTGCAACATGGTGTGGTGATCGTCACCGCATTTTTTACATCTGCCTTCATGAGTGCACTTCGCTGCCGTATGCAACGACGACAGGCAGTTGGTACAGTAGTATTTTTTGATGGCAATAATCCATCGCTCTTCTGGCTTACTTGCACGAAATCTTGGGCAAACTCGTAATGGGTGCCTGTTTTCGCACACCCGACAGAACAAGGAGTATAAATTTGCTTCGTATTTTTTGCGTATGGCAGTGAAGCGTTTCATTTCTGCAATAAATAATACATTTTTTTTTCTCAAAAAAAAAAGGTATACACTTCTGTAGTGGCGAGCAATAATTGAATTCTAAATGGTGGTTGTTGGCAATAGGGTTCACAGATTTTACAGTAAAACTCTTAAGCTATCATGGAACATATTTATTGACTCGCCAAACATATTCATTTGACTTGCAAATGATATCCTCGGCCCCGCAAAACAAACAAAAAAAACACAAGATAATAGCGCGAAAGTACTGTTAAAAGTCATTGTTAGCAATTTTTCACAAAATTGCATTTTGACTGACAATGTTGTTTGATGGTCTCCACGCACCTTAATATGCTTGACCACCATATACTTGAGGTGGGTTTGGTTTCGATAACCTAATCTCATACATAAGTTTAATTAATTTGTGAATGGTCGCCGGTTGTGAAAAAAAAACATGTCGCGCGAAAAAAGTGTTCGTCGCGAAAAATAGTGCGGGTTTCGTTTAAAAAAGTGCCAAAATAATAAAAAGTGGCAGTGTAAATGCGTGCGGGTGAAAAACAAAAAGGTTTGAGAGGAAAAAATGCTAAAGTGAAAATATGTCCATACATACATACATATGTACCTAAAGAGGAACAAAAAAATTAGAAAAAAGAACTAACTCCTTCCCAAAACCAGGCATGCTTAACGAACGAAACGATATCGTTTCGTTACGATAATCAACATTAATAAACGTAACGAAGTCATTTCGTTTCGTTTATTAACGTTAAGAACGTCAAATTAACGTTAATTTGACGATCTTAACGTTAATAAACGAAACGAAACGAAGTGACTTCGTTTCGTTTATTAGCGTTGATTATCGTAACGAAATGATATCGTTTCGTTCGTTAAGCATGCCTGCCCAAAACACAGAAATTGCCGGCCATTAGTTATTATTAAAATAATTTACTATTATCGTGTAAAGTCTTGTTTTTTGTGTTTTTAGCACTCCATTGAATAGCGGCTAATCGTATGACGCTGATGCCGTGGATTGCATGAGGGCGTCCCAAGAAAAAAAAATTTTTTTTTTTTTTTTGGAATAAAATTTTAGTCGTTTTAACAAAATATATCTCACACTATTCCAGTTGCAGGATAGCACTGACAAAAAAAATGTGTCGTGTATCCGGGTGACCTATTCGGGTGAAAAAAATAAATTAAAAAATTATGTGCTTTATACTAAGGAGGGTGTATGCAATGGTATTGGTAGAGGATGAGATGTCTACGTGCCGATACCTTTACCATTGTGATATCCTTTTTTCTATAACATCAGCCAAAAAAATCAAAAATTGAAAAAAGTGAGAAACAAAAAATTTTTATTTTTTTTTTGACCACTCTCATGTACTTTACATGAAGAGAAAGAATGATTTATATATTGACAAATTAGTGGGATCCGCTAAATTTAGCAATGTCTAACGACTATGTGTGGGAAAAAAAAATTTTTTTTTTTTTCAACTAGTTTTATATAATTGGCCTAATGTGTGCCCACATTTTTATGTACATATGTCCATATGTGATTTATGGTTTTCGCACCCAGCAGACAATCGGATTAGCCATAAGCTTTGAAAGAAGAGGCGAAAAGAAGTGAAAATGTTGGGTACCAAAAAGTTGGAAAAAAATAACATACCCTGATGTGTGTATAAAAAACCATACATATGTACATATAAACTAATACGCATTCGGCGGTGCCAGAAATCATTTTTGTTTGTCTCCGAATTTTTTCTGTTAAAAGTTAAATTTAATGTTAGCATGTTTGGGTTTTAAGATTTTATGCCGAATTTGATGTAGTAGGGTCCTCCGTTTCTGTGTTAGCTGATGGGAGTAGTACTAGTTTGACAAGTGGTCTTGTCACTTGTCCTCTTTCTGTACGAACGTCGACGACTCGTACCCGGTTATCGGAACCCGGGTGTAAATTTACTACTCTCCCCAGCCTCCATTCGTTTGGCGGTAGGTTATCCTCTCTGATGACCACCATATCTCCAACTTTTATATTTGATTTCGGATGTTTCCATTTTGTCCTTTTCTGTAGTTCCGAAAGATATTCGGTTTTCCATCTTTTGCAGAATGTTTGATGCAAGGCTTTTAATTTCTCCCAACGATTAACTACCAATGCTGGATTTTCGTTGATTTCTAATTCTGGTGGGGCTAATAAATGGCTGCCTATTAAAAAGTTTCCCGGTGTAAGGGGTTCTAAATCCGATGGTTCGTTTGAGGCTGGGCTAAGAGGACGTGAGTTAAGGCAGGATTCAATACGACATAGAAATGTGCTGAACTCCTCGATTGTAAATCTTCCACTAGATGCTACCTTTTTAAAATGATTTTTAAAGCTTTTCACAACCGCTTCCCAGAGTCCGCCCATATGTGGGGCTCCCGCTGGTATGAAATGCCAAGTTAATTCCTGATGAGCATATTTTGATAGCGTCTGAGCTCGAGATTCTGCCAGAAATGCCTTAAACTCTGCTTTGAGCGCGCGAGACGTAGCTACAAAGTTGGTTCCGTTGTCTGAGTAGATATTTTTTGGGCATCCTCGTCTAGCTGCGAACCTTGAAAAAGCTGCTAGAAACGATGAAGTGCTCAAGTCGGTAGTGGCCTCTAAATGTATAGCCTTGGTAGAAAAACATACAAATAGACAAACGTAACCCCTGGAGGTGCGGCACTCGCGCCCACTATAACTTTTTATGTCGAATGGCCCTGCAAAGTCCACCCCTGTATTGGTAAACGCGCGTGAAAAGTTGTTCGTTCTTGCGGAAGAATACCCATAAGCTGACTTTGGGAACGTTTTTTGTAGATGGTGCAGATCTTACAATTATGAATAATTGACCTAATCATAGTTTTGACCTTAGGAATCCAATATTCCGTTCGGATAATACGCAACATTAGCTGGTTTTCACCGTGAAATGAATCTTCATGGACAAACTGGACGAACAAACGGGAAAACCTACAATTGTACGGCAAGATGACGGGATGACGTTCGGAATACGCCAGGTCGCTAGATGCACCAAGTCGCCCGCCCGTTCTCACAAATTCGTCTTGATCGAGGAATGGATTTAATGGAAGTATTTCGCTTTTTGACTCAAGTGGTTCTTTAACTTTCAATTTACCTATTTCTGCTCCGTAGTGTTGCTTCTGAGCGATTTTAATCAGACGGGTAGTCGTAGATTTAATTTCATCTGATGAAATTAAGCAAGAGTCTGGCTGGCTCGAAGTTTTCGTTTTCGGATGGGTTCTTTGAAGAAATCTTAACACATATGAGATTACCCTCAAAGCTCGCGGTAGACTAGAAAACCTATCAAGAATGTTACTAATGTTGTCCGTAGTTGTTGCTGCATGAACATGCACTGTTTTTTCCTCAATGTTTGTTGTGAAATCCGTATCTTGAGTTGGCCAATTTTCCTCATTTTCTTGGAGCCAAGAAGGTCCCTGCCATCACAGCCTGTTGTTGACTAAATCCTGAGCTGATACACCTCAGCTTGCTAAGTCTGCGGGATTTGTACCTGAGTCCACATGAGACCAGTTCTTGTTTCCAAACTTGTCGATGATTTTTGTTATCCGATGGGCGACGAAGGTTGACCATGAGCATGGTGGTTTACGAATCCAAGCCAAAACAATGGTGGAATCAGTCCAAAGACGAAAAGTAAGGTGGCTTAAATTGAGGTTAGTTATGATTGATTCGACGATTTCCGCAAGTAGTACTGCCCCACACAGCTCCAGTCGTGGAAGAGAAATCGTTTTGACTGGAGCCACTTTGGTTTTAGCTAAAAGTAAGTTGACAAGTACACTGTCATCGGTTTTGACACGTAGGTAGACTGCTGCCGCGTATGCCTTTTCGGAGGCGTCGCAAAATCCGTGAATTTCTATATTCCCTGTTGGAGAAAATGATACCCATCGAGGTATCCGTATTTTATCTATTTCCTTATAATTTGAAGTAAAGTTTTGCCACCGGTCTAATGTTGAAAGAGATACGGTTTCATCCCAACCAGTCCCCTCCAACCAAATATTTTGCATTATCATTTTTGCGACAATAATAGTTGGTGCTAGCCACCCTAATGGGTCGAAGAGTTTCGCGATTATAGACAGTATTGCTCTTTTTGTGGTCTTATTTTCGCCCTTAATTGGCTTTGTTGTGAAATAAAATTGATCGGAATGCGCATTCCACCGAATACCCAAAGCTTTCACGCTACTAGAACCCTCGAATTCTAGAAAATCGTTGCTCAATAAGTGAGCTTTTGGAATGCCTTGCAATATTTCACTACTATTCGCGGTCCATTTTCGCAATGGATACCCAGCTGATTTTAAAACCCTAGAAATTTCATCCCTTGCTCTTATCGCAGAGTCAATAGTATGCCCAACCGAGAGAACGTCGTCGACATACATATTTGTTCGCAAAATATTCGAGGCTATTGGATGAGAACTTTCGGAGTCAGCAGCCAGTTGAAATAAAGTCCTTATTGCCAAATAAGGCGCACAATTGACACCGAAAGTAACCGTTTCAAGCTCATATAAACTGATCGGATCAGTTGGGCTTGAGCGGAAGACTATTCGTTGGTATTTTGTTTGATTGGCATCTACTCGGATTTGCCTATACATCTTCTCAATATCGCTATTGAAGACGTATCTAAAAAGTCTCCAGCGGAGAATTAAGGTGGGTAAATCCGCCTGAAGCACTGGGCCCGGCAGAAGAATGTCATTCAAACTTACACCATTCGAGGTGGATGAAGACGCATTAAAAACTACCCTAACTTTCGTTGAGGTACTTTCCTCCTTAATAACCGCATTGTGAGGTAAATAGTAATTGTCGACCGCAGCGGCCGACTGAATTTATTTTATTTTTGTCATATGACCCATGGATTCATACTCCATTATCACCCTGTTATATTCCCTCTGCAACTCTGGATTTTTCTTAAGTCTTGTCTCATTCTTGTAGAACTGAGAGCACGCTATCCTTAACGATGGGCCCAGGCTTAGCTCAGCGGGGAATTCTGACCTAAATGGAAGTGACACGATGTATTTTCCGTCAGAGCCCCGTCGAGTTGTCCGCTTGTAAAGTTCCTCACAATAGGATTCTTCCGTTGTGAGAGCTTTAGTTTTGGGCAAATCTTCGAGTTCCCAGAAAGTGCTTAGCTGATTGTCTAGGGCAACTTCATTAAAAAAGGAGACTCGATTGTGATTGGTTGGACTAGCTGCGTCAGCATGACCAGTCAGTATCCAGCCCAACACAGTTTCCTGGGCTAAAAGTATTTAGAATATTCTTCTTAATACCGCTCAAGATAATTTGCGGATATAAATCTCCTCCTAGAACAAGATCGACTTGCTCATTGACGAAGAATCTTTTATCCGCCAAAACCAGATCAGGGAATGCTTGCTGTGTTAGCGCACTTACATCGTAAGTTGGCAAATTACCTGTTAAGTGTGGTAAGACTAACACCGCAGCATCTATAGAAATAAGTGGGTCAACTGGTGATCGCAATTGTATGGCGCATGCCTCTTTCACCTGTGCAGAAATTGAATTATTTATGCCCGAAACTTGAGCATGCATTTTTCTAGTTGGTAGGTTGATTCTGCGCCTAAGTCTATCCGTAATAAAAGAACATTCAGAGCCAGAGTCTATGAGAGCTCTGGCTGAAAAATCTACCCCATTATAATGAATGGTTACACGAGCCGTCCCTAATAATACACCTTTACTCGTATTTGCGAAATTTGATTTTAAATTAACGGTTTTGTCTGCCTTTCCTTGTTTTGCCGACTTATTTTTCGATTGAGCCTGCGCAGATGTGCCTGGCAAATCATCGGTCGAATCGGTGGTTTCATTCACCTTTGTATTCTTTGTTGATTTTTCTGTCGGCAGATGCAAAAGAGTATGATGTCTTTGGTGGCATGTGAAGCAGTTGTGAGGACTCGTGCATCTAGACACCGTATGACCCATCATGAGACAATTGAGGCAACAACCATTCTTTTTGACAAAGGCTATTCTATCGGATGGTGCTAAGTTTTTAATTTTAGGGCACGAGTGTAGTTTATGGTCGGTACTTTGGCACATTTTACATGCATTTTTCGCGACGCTAGCTTGAAACGCACCAAGCTTCTTTTGCGGTGGTTTAGAGGAATGCGTATTGCTTTGCACCTTTGGCGAAGGCTTTGGCATGATTCCTCTTAAACCCGAGACCGATTTTAAAGTTTGGAAACGATTTGACAGAAATCGGTCCATGTCCGCCCACTTGGAAGTTTCAGTCTTGTTTTCAACTGACTGTTCCCACAGTGACAGGGTAACATCACGTAATTTCGTTGAACAAAGATATGTTATGATTGGGTCCCAGTTCGAAATGTCAATGTGATGACATTCAAGTGAGGATATACAATTGTTTATATCCCGTTGCAGCCTTTTAATTGACGTGCCGCATTGAGTCTCAACTGCTTGAAGACTGAATAAAACTTTTAGTTGGGTATTGACCAGGATTCTCTTATTCTCATATCTATCGCAAAGGTTTTTCCAGGCTACGTTGAAGCCGTCATTTGTCAGTTCACATTTCCTGACAATTTCTTGCGCCTCACCTTGTGCCTTTTGTGTAAGGTAAAACAGTTTTTGAATGGGTGAAAGCCGTTTGTTTAAAATGTAAATGGCCGTGAACATATCACGAAAAGATGGCCATGATACATAATCTCCCTTAAAAACTGCCGTATCACAAGTTGGCAATAGCAGATTATATGGTGTAAGAGAAAAATCCTCTTCTTTTTGCTGCTTTTCTAAATTATCCATGAGCTTATTTATTTTACTCATGCAACGGACAAACACTGCGTAAACTGACTTATTTTTCTTTCTAATTGACAAAATATTAGCGGCAGTAATTGTATCGTCAATTAGCAATTGCTCAAAAGCTTCTTTCGCTTTCGCTCACATGGATCTCAACTCCTTTTCCTGAAGTTTCAGGGAAAAAGTGGAGTGGTCGCTTGCGGCTATGGCCATGAATCCCATTTCGAACTCTTGGACTGAGTCAACCAAACAAGTGTATGCCTCCATATTAAGGTGTGCAAATAAAAAAAAAACAACAAGAATAAAAAATGCAAGGAAAACTTCTCTTTTCCAAAGTATAAGATAGCGCAGAGTCAAAATCTGTACAAAAAAAACCCAATATGGACGTGTGTAACAGACGCCTGCCAACAAAACAACCAAACTAAAATCATCAAGATCGCAAAAATAAAAAGATCAAAAATTTAAATTTTATATTTTTCAATAATTTCTTGAGCCACCCTAATAGAGTGCTCTAAGAACGCTTATATAGATATATATTGCTCGCCACCCAAAAAACGAAAATTTGTATGTGTGAATGTATATATGTTTATAAAAAATGCCAAGTGAATATGAAAACGAACAAAAAATGCTTTATTTGGAGAGAAATATAATAATCTTCCAATATTAATAAATAAATTAATGTTTTATAAAATTCGTGTAAAGTGAGAAGTGATTTTTGTGCAAGAAAAAAAAAAATTATTAAAGTGCAATCAAAGCCAAGTGGTGTTATGTTCACAATGCAGTGTTGTTGTTTTTGGTATGTTAACTACAAAAAAGGTGCAAGTAGCGAGAAGTAATATGGAATAGATTTATTCCAGAAAATTAAAATACTTGCAGCTTTAAATGTGTTTTCCAAAAAACACAATATGTACAAATATGTGAGTTTTTAAAACTCTGAAGACCCTTAGGCTGTGTCAGGAGTACCTTACCACTGGTGGGGGGTAAAACCTGATAGACAAAAGGGCTATTTGTAACCAAATTAACTGAACTTGCACACAAAATCACTAGCACTTTAACTTTAACTATTTTATTCACTCGAATGAATTATTCAAATAATCAAAGCAATATTTAATACCAAATTTATTGTGACGTTTGAAAACTTTTGAAAATTGTTAAGTACAATTATAAGGCAAATTGAGGTTATATTCACAGTGAATTGTTGTTGTTTTTGGAAAGCTAAATACCAAATGGTGCAAGTAGCGAAAAGCACTATGGAATAAATTTATTCCCGAAAATGAAAATACTTGCAGCTTTATATATATTTTCCAAAAACACAAGTTGTACAAATATATGAGTTTATAAACTCTCAACACCCTTAGGCTGTGTCAGGAGTACCTTACCACTGGTGGGGGGTGAAACCTGATAGACAAAAGGGCTATTTGTAGCAACACTAACTCACTTTGCACGCAAAATCCCTCGCACTTTTCAATCAAATTTGTTAATTCACTTGAACACTAATTATTTTATTTATTAATTTTTTTTTTTTTTTTTTTTTAATTTGCACCACTAAAATTAACCACGTACCTTTTATTTTTATTTAATAGGTAGATCAGGAACTAAAAATTGTTTTGTTGTTGCTGCTCCTCCGAATTATTGCCACTGGTTATATTATTGGTTCACTCAATGATGCTGTTGTTGAGTGGACTGCAAACTGGTGCTGAGTGGACTCTAATGAATTTGCTGGTTGTAAGAGAGGCGATGATGGACCAATGTCTTGACCGGACGCAGCGCTCGGACAAGTATTTAGTTCAACCAAAATGAAATGAAAAGAAAAGTGCAGTATTAATATTTAATATTAATAATTACTTTATTTTCAAGTATTTGGTCAAATTCAATAATTAATATATATATATATGTATGTATTTAACAGATTACCTCTAATTGCTGGATCTGGCTGGAACACGTCTCGCTGCGTTGAAGTTTTAAAACAAGTGAACGAATGCAGGATTTGATCTTGCCAATTTTACCGGTCGAACTGTTTATTTCTTCCAGCGATGATTTAACATAGCTAGCATAAAGTTCGATCGCTAATGTTAACTAAACAAATTACGAAGGCGACCGGCGAAGTTTAAAAGTTTTAGCTCTAGGCCTAAACAATCAGGTTGAAGAGCTGAGTTGATTTAGCCATGTCCGTCTGTCCGTCTGTCTGTTTGTATGCAAACTAGTCCCTCAATTTTTGAGATATCTTAATACAATTTGGTGTCCGATTAGACATTTGTCGGAACCGGCCAGATCGGACCACTATAGCATATATCCTCCATACAACCGATTTTTCAGAAAAAGAGGATTTTTGTCATATCTTACTCAATTTAACAGATTGAAGCTTCAAACTTCACCATATAATTTCGTATATTGCACATATTGTTGCCTGAAAAAATTGATGAGATCGGTCGTATATATAGTATATATCCCCACAACCGATTGTTCAGATAAGAAACTTTTCGTAATTACTGCCCTATTTTAAGAGCTAGAGGCTTCAAATTTCAACGAATGCTTACGTATATAGCATATATTGTTGTCTGAAAAAATCATAAAGATCGGTGGTATATATACTATATATATGGTGGTATATATAGTATATATATATATTTTCGCAATTTTAGCCCCATTTTAACAGCTAGAAGCTTCAAATTTCACCGAATGCTTACGCATATGGCATATATTGTTGTCTGAGAAAATCATAGAGATCGGTTGTATATATAGTATATATCTCATTCAACCGATTGTTCAGATAAGAAACTTTTCGCAATTTCTACCCCATTTTAACAGCTATAAGCTTCAAATTTCACCGATTGCTTACGTATATAGTATATATTGCTGTGTCAAAAAATCATAGAGATCGGTGATATATATAATATATATATGATGGTATATATAGTATATATATATTTTTTTTGCGATTTCTGCCCCATTTTAACAGCTAGAAGCTTAAAATTTCACCAACTGCTTACGCATATAGCATATATTGTTGTCTGAAAAAATCATAGAGATCGGTGGCATATATATTATATATTTCATATAAACTGTCATTTTTGGCCCTTTTTTACGGCTAGAAGCTTCAAAATTCATCAAATTTCATCAAATAGTTACGTTTAGGTCATATATTTTTGAAATACGTGATTCGTAGTCATAGTTTTTACATACAGACCACAAAAAACGTGAAGCTTTGCATCCTCACACAAAGTACCTACCTATTTTTTATACTCAGAGCTCACAGAGTATATTAACTGTGATTGCATAACGGTTGGTTGTACAGGTATAAAGGAATCGAGATAGATATAGACTTCCATATATCAAAATCATCAGTATCGAAAAAAATTCGATTGAGCCATGTCCGTCCGTCCGTCTGTCCGTTAACACGATAACTTGAGTAAATTTTGAGGTATCTTGATGAAATTTGGTATGTAGGTTCCTTGGCACTCATCTCAGATCGCTATTTAAAATGAACGATATCGGACAATAACCACGCCCACTTTTTCGGTATCGAAAATTTCGAAAAATCGAAAAAGAGCGATAATTCATTACCAAATACGCATTAAGCGATGAAACTTGGTAGGTGAGTTGAGCTTATGACGCAGAATAGAAAACTAGTAAAATTTTGGACAATGGGCGTGGCATCGCCCACTTTTAAATGAAGGTAATTTAGAAGTTTTGCAAGCTGTAATTTAGCAGTCGTTGAAGATATCATGATGAAATTTGGCAGGAACGTTACTCTTATTACTATATGCCTGCTTAATAAAAATTAGCAAAATCGGAGAACGACCACGCCCACTTTTTAAATTTTTTTTTTTAAATTCAAATTTTAAAAGAAAAGTTAATATCTTTACAGCATATAAGTAAATTATGCCAACATTCAACTCCAGTAAGGATATAGTACAACAAAATACAAAAATAAAAGAAAATTTCAAAATGGGCGTGGCTCCGCCCTTTTTCATTTAATTTGTCTAGGATGATTAAAAGCCATAAGTCGAACAAAAACTAACCAATCCTTGTGAAATTTGGTAGAGGCTTAGCTCCTAGGACGATAACTGTTTTCTGTGAAAAAGGGCGAAATCGGTTGAAGCCACGCCCAGTTTTTATACACAGTCGACCGCCTGTCCTTCCGCTCGGCCGTTAACACGATAACTTGAGCAAAAATCGATATATCTTTACTAACCTCAGTTCACGTACTTATCTGAACTCACTTTGTATTGGTGTAAAAAATGGCCGAAATCCGACTATCACCACGCCCACTTTTTCGATATCGAAAATTACGAAAAATGAAAAAAATGCCATAATTATATACCAAATACGAAAAAAGGAATGAAACATGGTAATTGTATTGGTCTATTGACGCAAAATATAACTTTAGAAAAAAACTTGGTAAAATGGGTGTGACACCTACCATATTAAGTAGAAGAAAATGAAAAAGTTTTGCAGGGCGAAATCAAAAGCCCTTGGAATCTTGGAAGGAATACTGTACGTGATATTACACATATAAATGAATTAGCGGTACCCGACAGATGATGTTCTGGATCACCCTGGTCCACATTTTGGTAGATATCTCGAAAACGCCTTCACATATACAACTAAGGACCACTCCCTTTTAAAACCCTCATTAATACCCTCATTACGTACAAACACATTCTAGAGTCACCCCTGGTCCACTTTTATAACGATATTCCAAAATGCGTCCACCTATAGAACTTAGGCCCACTCCCTTTTAAAATACTCATTAACACCTTTCATTTGATACCCATATAGTACAAACAACTTCTAGAGTCACCCCTGGTCTACCTTTATGGAGATATCTCGAAAAGGCGTCCACCTATAGAACTAAGACCCACGCCCTTTTAAAATACTCATTAACACCTTTCATTTGATACCCATATCGTACAAACAAATTCTAGAGTAACCCCTGGTCCACCTTTATGGCGATATCTCGAAAAGGCGTCCGTCTATAGAACTAAGGCCCACACCCTTTTAAAATACTCATTAGCACCTTTCATTTGATACCCATATTGTACAAACGCATTCTAGAGTCACCCCTGGTCCACGTTTATGGCGATATCCCGAAAAGGCGTCCACCCATAGAACAAAGGCCCACTCCCTTTTAAAACACTTATTATACTTTTCGTTTGACGCCCATATTGTACAAACGCATTCTAGAGTCAACCCAGGTCCACTTTTATAACGATATTCCAAAATGCGTCCACCTATAGAACTTAGGCCCACTCCCTTTTAAAATACTCATTAACACCTTTCATTTGATACACATATAGTACAAACAAATTCTAGAGTCACCCCTGGTCAACGTTTATGGCGATATCTCGAAAAGGTGTCCACATATAGAACTAAGGCCCACGCCCTCTTAAAATACTCATTAACACCTTTCATTTGATACTCATATCGTACAAACAAATTCTAAAGTTACCCCTGGTCCATCTTTATGGCGATATCTCGAAAAGGCGTACATCTATAGAACTTAGGCCCACGCTCTTTTAAAATACTCATTAATACCTTTTATTTGATACCCATATCGTACAAAATAAATTCTAGAGTCACCCCTGGTCCACCTTTATGGCGATATCTCGAAAAGACGTTCACCTATAGAACTTAGGCCCACTCCCTTTTAAAATTATCATTAACACATTTCATTTGATACCCATATCGTACAAACAAATTCTCGAGTCAGGCCTGGTCCACCTTTATGGCGATATCCCTAAATGGCGTCCATCTATAGATCTATGGCCCACTTCCTCTTAAAATACTCTTTAATACCTTCCATTTGATACACATGTCATACAAACACATTCCAGGGTTACCCTAGGTTCCTTTTACAACATGGTAATTTCCCTTAGTTTGTCTCCACAGCTCTCAACTGAGTATGTAATGTTCGGTTACACCCGAACTTAGCCTTCCTTACTTGTTATTTTATATTTATCTTAAAAATTGTTTAGATATGTTCAAATTTCACCGAATGTTTACGTGTATAGCATATACTGTTGTCTGAAAAAATCATAGAGACCGGTGGTATATATAGTATATATCTCATAAAACCGATTGTTGAGATAAGAAACTTTGCGCAATTTCTTCCCCATTTTAACAGCTAAAAGCTTCAAATTTCACCAAATGCTTACGTCTATAGCATATATTGTTGTCTAAAAAAATCATTGAGATCGGTGGTATATATAGTATATATCTCATACAACCGATTGTTCAGATAAGAAACTTTGCGCAGTTTCTGCCCCGTTTTAGCAGCTAGAAGCTTCAAATTTCACCAAATGCTTACGTATATAGCATATATTGTTATCTGAAAAAATTATAGAGATCGGTTGTATATATATTATATACCCCATATAAACTGTATTTTTTTACCCCTTTTTTACGGTTAGAGGCTTCAAAATTCATCAAATTTCATCATATAGTTACGTTTACGTCATATATTGTTGAAATACGTAATTCGTAGTCATAGTTTTTACACGCAGACCACAAAAAACCTCAAACTTTGCATCCTCACACAAAGTACCTACCTATTTTTATAATTTTCATGAAAATGAAATGGTATATTAATTTCGTCACGAAACCCAAAATTGTAAGTCCTTAAAGGAAAATAGATAGACCTAACATTAAGTATACCGAAATAATCAGGTTGAAGAGCTGAGTTGATTTAGCCATGTCCGTCCCTCCGTCTGTCCGTCTGTCTGTTTGTATGCAAACTAGTCCCTCAATTTTTGAGATATCTTGATAAAATTTGGTGAGCGGGTGTATTTGGGTGTCCGATTAGACATTTGTCGGAACCGGCCGGATCGGACCACTATAGCATATATCCTCCATACAACCGATTTTTCCGAAAAAGAGGATTTTTGTCATATCTTACTCAATTTAACAGATTGAAGCTTCAAACTTCACCATATAATTTCGTATATTGCACATATTGTTGCCTGAAAAAATTGATGAGATCGGTCGTATATATAGTATATATCCCCCAAAACCGATTGTTCAGATAAGAAACTTTTCGTAATTACTGCCCTATTTTAAGAGCTAGAGGCTTCAACTTTCAACGAATGCTTACGTATATAGCATATATTGTTGTCTGAAAAAATCATAAAGATGGGTGGTATATATAGTAGATATATGGTGGTATATATATATATATATATAGTATATATTTTCGCAATTTTAGCCCCATTTTAACAGCTAGAAGCTTCAAATTTCACCGAATGCTTACGTATATGGCATATATTGTTGTCTGAAAAAATCATAGAGGTCGGTTGTATATATAGTATATATCTCATTCAACCGATTGTTCAGATAAGAAACTTTTCGCAATTTCTACCCCATTTTAACAGCTATAAGCTTCAAATTTCACCGATTGTTTACGTATATAGTATATATTGTTGTGTCAAAAAAAGAGTCAAAATAGAGATCGGTGATATATATAATATATATATGATGGTATATATATATATAATATGAAACTTTGCGCAATTTCCGCCCCATTTTTGCAGCTAGAAGCTTCAAATTTCACCAAATGCTTACGTATATAGCATATATTGTTGTCTGAAAAAATCATAAAGATCGGTGGTATATATAGTATATATATGGTGGTATTTATAGTATATATATATAGTATATATATATATTTTCGCAATTTTAGCCCCATTTTAACAGCTAGAAGCTTCAAATTTCACCGAATGCTTACGTATATGGCATATATTGTTGTCTTAAAAAATCATAGAGATCGGTTGTATATATAGTATATATCTCATTCAACCGATTGTTCAGATAAGAAACTTTTCGCAATTTCTACCCCATTTTAACAGCTATAAGCTTCAAATTTCACCGATTGCTTACGTATATAGTATATATTTCTGTGTCAAAAAAGCATAGAGATCGGTGATATATGTAATATATATATGATGGTATATATAGTATATATATAGTATATATAATTTTTTTTTTTGCGATTTCTGCCCCATTTTACCAGCTAGAAGCTTCAAATTTCATCAAATGCTTACGTGTATAGCATATATAGATGTCTGAAAAAATCATTGAGATCGGTGGTATACATAATATATATCTCATACAACCGATTGTTCAGATAAGAAACTTTGCGCAATTTCTGCCCCGTTTTAACAGCTAGAAGCTTCAAATTTCACCAAATTCTTACGCATATAGCATATATTGTTGTCTGAAAAAATCATAGAGATCGGTGGTATATATATTATATATTTCATATAAACTGTCATTTTTGGCCCTTTTTTACGGCTAGAAGCTTCAAAATTCATCAAATTTCATCAAATAGTTACGTTTAGGTCATATATTTTTGAAATACGTGATTCGTAGTCATAGTTTTTAAATGCAGACCACAAAAAAGTGAAGCTTTGCATCCTCATACAAAGTACCTACCTATTTTTATACCTTTCATGAAAATGAAATGGTATATTAATTTCGTCACGAAACCCAAAATTGTAAGTCCTTAAAGGAAAACAGATAGACCCACCATTAGGTATACCGAAATAATCAGGTTGAAGAGCTGAGTTGATTTAGCCATGTCCGTCTGTCCGTCTGTCTGTTTGTATGCAAACTAGTCCCTCAATTTTTGAGATATCTTGACAAAATTTGGTGAGCGGGTGTATTTGGGTGTCCGATTAGACATTTGTCTGAACCGGCTGGATCGGACCACTATAGCATATATCCTCCATACAACCGATTTTTCAGAAAAAGAGGATTTTTGTAATATCTTACTCAATTTAACAGATTGAAGCTTCAAACTTCACCCTATAGTTTCGTATATTGCACATATTGTTGCCTGAAAAAATTGATGAGATCGGTGGTATATATAATATATATCCCCCACAACCGATTGTTCAGATAAGAAACTTTTCGTAATTACTGCCCTATTTTAAGAGCTAGAGGCTTCAAATTTCAACGAATGCTTACGTATATAGCATATATTGTTGTCTGAAAAAATCATAAAGATCGGTGGTATATATAGTATATATATAGTGGTATATATAGTATATATATATAGTATATATATATATATATATATTCGCAATTTTAGCCCCATTTTAACAGATAGAAGCTTCAAATTTCACCGAATGCTTAGGTATATGGCATATATTGTTGTCTGAAAAAATCATAGAGATGGATTGTATATATAGTATATATCTCATTCAACCGATTGTTCAGATAAGAAACTTTTCGCAATTTTTACCCCATTTTAACAGCTATAAGCTTCAAATTTCACCGATTGCTTACGTATATAGTATATATTGCAGTGTCAAAAAATCATAGAGATCGGTGATATATATAATATATATATGATGGTATATATAGTATATATATAGTATATATATATTTTTTTTTGCGATTTTTGCCCCATTTTAACAGCTAGAAGCTTCAAATTTCATCAAATGCTTACGTGTATAGCATATATTGATGTCTGAAAAAATCATTGAGATCGGTGGTATACATAGTATATATCTCATACAACCGATTGTTCAGATAAGAAACTTTGCGCAATTTCTGCCCCGTTTTAACAGCTAGAAGCTTCAAATTTCACCAAATGCTTACGCATATAGCATATATTGTTGTCTGAAAAAATCATAGAGATCGGTGGTATATATATTATTTATTTCATATAAACTGTCATTTTTGGCCCTTTTTTACGGCTAGAAGCTTCAAAATTCATCAAATTTCATCAAATAGTTACGTTTAGGTCATATATTTTTGAAATACGTGATTCGTAGTCATAGTTTTTACATGCAGACCACAAAAAACTTGAAGCTTTGCATCCTCACACAAAGTACCTACCTATTTTTATACCTTTCATGAAAATGAAATGGTATATTAATTTCGTCACGAAACCCAAAATTGTAAGTCCTTAAAGGAAAACAGATAGACCCACCATTAAGTATACCGAAATAATCAGGTTGAAGAGCTGAGTTGATTTAGCCATGTCCGTCTGTCCGTCTGTCTGTTTGTATGCAAACTAGTCCCTCAATTTTTGAGATATCTTGACAAAATTTGGTGAGCGGGTGTATTTGGGTGTCCGATTAGACATTTGTCGGAACCGGCCGGATCGGACCACTATAGCATATATCCTCCATACCACCGATTTTTCAGAAAAAGAGGATTTTTGTAATATCTTACTCAATTTAACAGATTGAAGCTTCAAACTTCACCATATAATTTCGTATATTGCACATATTGTTGCCTGAAAAAATTGATGAGATCGGTCGTATATAATATATATCCCCCACAACCGATTGTTCAGATAAGAAACGTTTCGTAATTGCTGCCCTATTTTAAGAGCTAGAGGCTTCACATTTCAACGAATGCCTACGTATATAGCATATATTGTTGTCTGAAAAAATCATAGAGATCAGTTGTATATATAGTATATATCTCATACAACCGATTGTTCAGATAAGAGACTTTTCGCAATTTCTACCCCATTTTAACAGCTATAAGCTTCAAATTTCACCGATTGTTTACGTATATAGTATATATTGTTGTGTCATAAAAAGAGTCAAAATAGAGATCGGTGATATATATAATATATATATGATGGTATATATATATAATATATATATATTTTTTTTTGCGATTTCGGCCCCGTTTTAACAGCAAGAAGCTTCAAATTTCACCAAATGCTTACGTGTATAGCATATGTTGATGTCTGAAAAAATAATTGAGATCGGTGGTATACATAGTATATATCTCATACAACCGATTGTTCAGATAAGAAACTTTGCGCAATTTCTTCTCCATTTTAACAGCTAGAAGCTTCAAATTTAACCAAATGCTTATGTGTTTAGTATATATTCTTGTCTGAAAAAATCATAGAGATCTGTGGTATATATAGTATATATCTCATACAACCGATTGTTCAGATAAGAAACTTTGCGCAATTTCTGCCCCATTTTAACAGCTAGAAGCTTCAAATTTCACCAAATGCTTACGTATATAGCATATATTTTTGTCTGAAAAAATCATAGAGATCCGTGGTATATATATTATATACTTCATATAAACTGTCATTTTTGCCCCTTTTTTACGGATAGAAGCTTCAAAATTCATCAAATTTCATCAAATAGTTACGTTTACGTCATATATTTTTGAAACACGTGATTCGTAGTCATAGTTTTTACATTCAGACCACAAAAAACGTGAAGCTTTGCATCCTCACACAAAGTACCTACATATTTTTATAACTTTCATGAAAATTAAATGGTATATTAATTTCGTCACGAAACCCAAAATTGTAAGTCCTTAAAGGAAAATAGATAGACCCAACATTAAGTATACCGAAATAATCAGGTTGAAGAGCTGAGGTGATTTAGCCATGTCCGTCTGTCCGTCTGTCCGTCTGTCTGTTTGTATGCAAACTAGTCCCTCAATTTTTGAGATATCTTGATACAATTTGGTGAGCGGGTGTATTTGGGTGTCCGATTAGACATTTGTCGGAACCGGCCGGATCGGACCACTATAGCATATATCCTCCATACAACCGATTTTTCAGAAAAAGAGGATTTTTGTCATATCTTACTCAATTTAACAGATCGAAGCTTCAAACTTCACCATATAATTTGGTATATTGCACATATAAAAACGTGAAGCTTTGCATCCTCACACAAATTACCTACCTATTTTTTATACTCAGTTGAGCAGAGCTCACAGAGTATATTAACTTTGATTGCATAACGGTTGGTTGTACAGGTATAAAGGAATCGAGATAGATATAGACTTCCATATATCAAAATCATCAGTATCGAAAAAAAACTCGATTGAGCCATGTCCGTCCGTCCGTCTGTCCGTTAACACGATAACTTGAGTAAATTTTGAGGTATCTTGATGAAATTTGGTATGTAGGTTTCTGGGCACTCATCTCAGATTGCTATTTAAAATGAACGATATCGGTCAATAACCACGCCCACTTTTTCGGTATCGAAAATTTCGAAAAATCGAAAAAGTGCGATAATTCATTACCAAATACGCATTAAGCGATGAAACTTGGTAGGTGAGTTGAGCTTATGACGCAGAATAGAAAACTAGTAAAATTTTGGACAATAGGCGTGGCACCGCCCACTTTTAAATGAAGGTAATTTAGAAGTTTTGCAAGCTGTAATTTGGCAGTCGTTGAAGATATCGTGATGAAATTCGGCAGGAACGTTACTCTTATTACTTTATGTCTGCTTAATAAAAATTAGCAAAATCGGAGAACGACCACGCCCACTTTTTAAAAAATTTTTTTTTTTAATTTAAATTTTAAAAGAAAAGTTAATATCTTTACAGCATATAAGTAAATTATGCCAACATTCAACTCCAGTAAGGATATGGTGCAACAAAATACAAAAATAAAAGAACATTTCAAAATGGGCGTGGCTCCGCCCTTTTTCATTTAATTTGTCTAGGATGCTTTTAATGCCATAAGTCGAACAAAAATTAACCAATCCTTGTGAAATTTGGTAGAGGGTTAGCTCCTAGGACGGTAACTGTTTTCTGTGAAAAAGGGCGAAATCGGTTGAAGCCACGCCCAGTTTTTATACACAGTCGACCGCCTGTCCTTCCGCTTGGCCGTTAACACGATAACTTGAGCAAAAATCGATATATCTTTACTAAACTCAGTTCACGTACTTATCTGAACTCACTTTGTATTGGTGTAAAAAATGGCCGAAATCCGACTATGACCACGCCCACTTTTTCGATATCGAAAATTACGAAAAATGAAAAAAATGCCATAATTATATACCAAATACGAAAAAAGGAATGAAATATGGTAATTGTATTGGTCTATTGACGCAAAATATAACTTTAGAAAAAAACTTGGTAAAATGGGTGTGACACTCCTTTTTAAAATATTCATTAACACCTTTCATTTGATACCCATATCGTACAAAAAAATTCTAGAGTCACCCCTGGCCCACCTTTATGGCGATATCTCGAAAAGGCATCCACCTATAGAACTAAGGCCCACTCCCTTTTAAAATACTCATTAACACCTTTCATTTGATACCCATATAGTATAAACAAATTCTAGAGTCACCCCTGGTCCACCTTTATGTCGATATCTCGAAAAGGTGTCCACCTATAGAACTAAGGCCCACGCCCTTTTAAAATACTCATTAACACCTTTCATTTGATACCCATATCGTACAAACAAATTCTAGAGTCACCTCTGGTCCACCTTTATGGCGATATCTCTAAAAGGCGTCCACCTATAGAACTAAGGCCCACACCCTTTTAAAATACTCATCAACACGTTTCATTTGATACCCATATCGTACACAAAAATTCTAGAGTCACCCCTGGCCCACCTTTATGGCGATATCTCGAAAGGGCATCCACATATAGAACTAAGGCCCACTCCCTTTTAAAATACTCATTAACACCTTTCATTTGATACCCATATCGTACAAACAACTTCTAGAGTCACCCCTGGTCTACCTTTATGGAGATATCTCGAAAAGGCGTCGACCTATAGAACTAAGACCCACGCCGTTTTAAAATACTCATTACCACCTTTCATTTGATACCCATATCGTACAAACAAATTCTAGAGTAACCCCTGGTCCACCTTTATGGCGATATCTCGAAAAGGCGTCCACCTATAGAACTAAGGCCCACACCCTTTTAAAATACTCATTAGCACCTTTCATTTGATACCCATATTGTACAAACGCATTCTAGAGTCACCCCTGGTCCACGTTTATGGCGATATCCCGAAAAGGCGTCCACCCATAGAACAAAGGCCCACTCCCTTTTAAAACACTTATTACACTTTTCGTTTGACACCCATATTGTACAAACGCATTCTAGAGTCAACCCAGGTACACTTTTATAACGATATTCCGAAATGCGTCCACCTATAGAACTTAGGCCCACTTCCTTTTAAAATATTCATTAACACCTTTCATTTGATACACATATAGTACAAACAAATTCTAGAGTTACCCCTGGTCAACGTTTATGGCGATATCTCGAAAAGGCGTCAACATATAGAACTAAGGCCCACGCCCTCTTAAAATCCTCATTAACACCTTTCATTTGATACTCATATCGTACAAACAAATTCTAGAGTCACCCCTGGTCCATCTTTATGGCGATATCTCGAAAAGGCGTACATCTATAGAACTTAGCCCCACGCTCTTTTAAAATACCCATTAATACCATTTACTTGATACCCATATCGTACAAAATAAATTCTAGAGTCACCCCTGGTCCACCTTTATGGCGATATCTCGAAAAGACGTCCACCTATAGAACTTAGGCCCACTCCCTTTTAAAATTATCATTAACACATTTCATTTGATACCCATATCGTACAAACAAATTCTCGAGTCAGGCCTGGTCCACCTTTATGGCGATATCCCTAAATTGCGTCCATCTATAGATCTATGGCCCACTTCCTCTTAAAATACTCTTTACTACCTTCCATTTGATACACATGTCATACAAACACATTCCAGGGTTACCCTAGGTTCCTTTTACAACATGGTAATTTCCCTTACTTTGTCTCCACAGCTCTAAACTGAGTATGTAATGTTCGGTTACACCCGAACTTAGCCTTCCTTACTTGTTGTTTTATATTTATCTTAAGAATTGTTTAGATATGTTCAAATTTCACCAAATGTTTACGTGTATAGCATATACTGTTTGAAAAAATCATAGAGACCGGTGGTATATATAGTATATATCTCATACAACCGATTGTTGAGATAAGAAACTTTGCGCAATTTCTTCCCCATTTTAACAGCTAGAAGCTTCAAATTTCACCAAATGCTTACGTGTATAGCATATATTGTTGTCTAAAAAAATCATTGAGATCGGTGGTATATATAGTATATATCTCATACAACCGGTTGTTCAGATAAGAAACTTTGTGCAGTTTCTGCCCCATTTTAGCAGCTATAAGCTTCAAATTTCACCAAATGCTTACGTATATCGTATATATTGTTATCTGAAAAAATCATAGAGATCGGTTGTATATATATTATATACCCCATATAAACTGTATTTTTTTTTACCCCTTTTTTACGGCTAGAAGCTTCAAAATTCATCAAATTTCATCAAATAGTTACGTTTACGTCATATATTGTTGAAATACGTGATTCGTAGTCATAGTTTTTACACGCAGACCACAAAAAACTGAAACTTTGCATCCTCACACAAAGTACCTACCTATTTTTATACCTTTCATGAAAATGAAGTGGTATATTAATTTCGTCACGAAACCCAAAATTGTAAGTCCTTAAAGGAAAATAGATAGACCTAACATTAAGTATACCGAAATAATCAGGTTGAAGAGCTGAGTTGATTTAGCCATGTCCGTCTGTCTGTTTGTATGCAAACTAGTCCCTCAATTTTTGAGATATCTTGATAAAATTTGGTGAGCGGGTGTTTTTATTTATTATTTATTATTTATTTATTCATATTATAGTCTAGGACAATCAGAACCTCCTTACAGACTATTTACTAATATATCTTAACTAATAAATATATAATATTCAAATTATTTCATTCAATAGCAGTTTAAACCTAAATTTATTTAATGCAAAATTAATATCTATAGAATACAGCAAATTAAACTCCCTCATTGCCCTAGCAATTGGAGAATTGGAAGCATAAGTCGTTCTAAATCTATCTAACCAGAAAAAATCGTGACATCGAAGGGTTCGCGATGGTACATTGAACCGTATACGTTCTAAAAGATAGGGCGAGTCAACCGTCCTATTGATGATATCATATAAAAATGTCAATGAAAGCATTGATCTTCTACTCACTAAAGATTTAAGGTTAATTAAAAGACACCTAGAACTGTATGTTGGAACAGGGTCCTGAAAACGCAAAGACCGGAGGGCAAATCGCAAAAATATTTTTTGAATACGCTCAAGTCGGTCTATATGGCAGGCATGGTACGGCCTCCAAATTAAAACAGCATATTCTAGTTTAGACCGCACTAGGGTTGTAAATAAAAGTTTTAAAGTATAAGGATCACTAAAATCCATACTGAAAGGGCGAATGAACGCGAGTGTGGAATAAGACTTCGCAATGACATAATTAATCTGACTGTGAAATAGAAACTTCGCATCAAAGACCACACCAAGATCTGATATTTAATCAACAACCCTCAGCGTAGAGTCCCCAATATGATAAGAAACAGGAAGAACATTTCGAGTTTTAGCAAAGGTAATACTAAAACATTTACTTATATTTAAAAGCAGACGATTCCGTTTACACAAGTCCATTACGTTATCAAGATCAGCTTGGAGCATAGTGGACTCAGATTGAGTCGTGATTGATGCAAAAATTTTCAAGTCATCAGGAAACAATAAGAATTCAGCATAACGGAAACAATGACGTATGTCATTAATAAAGATAACAAATAATAAGGGACCCAACACACTCCCTTGGTGTACACCAGAAGTCGCAGTAAACGACCGCGAAGAAATAACATCTACCACAACAACACAGCTACGATCTGCCAAGTAAGATCTCACCCAAGATAGCATACTAGAATGGAAGCCTAAGCCAGCAAGCTTAGATATTAGTAATGAATGGTTGACTTTGTCAAAAGCCTTCGAAAAATCGGTATAGATAGTATCAACTTGTGCCCTCCTATTAAATGAAGAAATACAGTATTCAGAAAATACTGCTATATTAGTTACAGTTGATCTGGGTGTCCGATTTGACATTTGTCGGAACCGGCCGGATCGGACCACTATAGCATATATCCTCCATACAACCGATTTTTCAGAAAAAGAGGATTTTTGTCATATCTTACTCAATTTAACAGATTGAAGCTTCAAACTTCACCATATAATTTCGTATATTGCACATATTGTTGCCTGAAAAAATTGATGAGATCGGTCGTATATATAGTATATATCCCCCACAACCGATTGTTCAGATAAGAAACTTTTCGTAATTACTGCCCTATTTTAAGAGCTAGAGGCTTCAAACTTCAACGAATGCTTACGTATATAGCATATATTGTTGTCTGAAAAAATCATAAAGATCGGTGGTATATATAGTAGATATATGGTGGTATATATAATAAATATATATAGTATATATATATATATATTTTCGCAATTTGAGCCCCATTTTAACAGCTAGAAGCTTCAAATTTCACCGAATGCTTACGTATATGGCATATATTGTTGTCTGAAAAAATCATAGAGATCGGTTGTATATTTAGTATATATCTCATTCAACCGATTGTTCAGATAAGAAACTTTTCGCAATTCTACCCCATTTTAACAGCTATAAGCTTCAAATTTCACCGATTGCTTACGTATATAGTATATGTCAAAAAATCATAGAGATCGGTGATATATATAATATATATATGATGGTATATATAGTATATATATAGTATATATATATTTTTTTTTGCGATTTCTGCCCCATTTTAACAGCTAGAAGCTTCAAATTTCACCAAATGCTTACGCATATAGCATAATAGTTGTCTGAAAAAATCATAGAGATCGGTGGTATATATATTATATACTTCATATAAACTGTCATTTTTGGCCCTTTTTTACGGCTAGAAGCTTCAAAATTCATCAAATTTCATCAAATAGTTACGTTTAGGTCATATATTTTTGAAATACGTGATTCGTAGTCATAGTATTTACATGCAGACCACAAAAAACGTGAAGCTTTGCATCCTCACACAAAGTACCTACCTATTTTTATACCTTTCATGAAAATGAAATGGTAATTTAATTTCGTCACGAAACCCAAAATTGTAAGTCCTTAAAGGAAAATAGATAGACCCAACATTAAGTATACCGAAATAATCAGGTTAAAGAGCTGAGTTGATTTAGCCATGTCCGTCTGTCCGTCTTTCTGTTTGTATGCAAACTAGTCCCTCAATTTTTGAGATATCTTGATAAATAATAAGATCATCTTTTGTAACGAGAAATTCTCGTTTTCTCTTGTCTTTTTGCACATACTCCCGCTTATTGAGATCGACCCCGGTGCGCCCACCTACCTCCAGGAGCACACGCACCCCGGCCGAACATTTGGCCTGTCTCCCCGAGAGAGGAATATACAGCACCTAAATTATAGTCCACAAAATACGACCATAGCTGACCGCACAAATTTCAAATTCCTCACATAAAAAGGTACACGGAGAGTTTTTGCCACAATCAACAGCGATAACACAAACAATTTAAGAACGGCTATTATTTAACACCAGCGCCAAACACTGAGCAATCGACAGCGAGTGGAAGCCACTGCAACATCGAGTTATGTTGCCACATCATCACATCATCACCAGTATACAAGTCACCAAAAAATACCTGAGTAAGTGCAATATTTCTTGCCACATTTTTTTGGTTATTACAATAAAATAAAATCCTTGTAAAAACATAATCCATATACTGTGTGCCACACGCGTAGTGATTTCTAATTAACCGCGAAAAGTGTAAAAAATTTAGTGCCGAAAAGAAAAATAAGTGCAAACGCGTTGCATTAACGCCGTTTAACATTCCTTGTGACTATCTGGTCTGTCCCCCCACCAGCGGTAAGGCTCTCCGGACACAGCACAAGGAAGAGGCGCACATAACCTCACATTCACATTAAAATCTCACGCCATACGGCTGTGGCAATTTTCATTTTCTTTTCAAGCACTTTAATTTTCACTAATTCAATCGACACAGTTTTTACAACAGTTTTCACTGAGTTTTTACACTTTTCGTCGAGGTGTTATATCAGCGCGCGCACTTATTTATAACAAATTTGAACGTTGAAGTGGCGAGTGGCCCCCTTTAATTCTACAAAAGACGTTGTTGTTGCTCTCCCCTTCTCCCTGCTTTTCGGCACAAATAAGCTGCAAAGTCAGTGAAAAAATAAACAAATTGAAAGCGTTAAATAAAGAGTTTTTTCTATATTTTAATCATTGTTGGTTGGGTGATTCGCACAGGTTTTTTCAGTTTTACAACCCCTTTTTTAATTTGATCACAAATTTTAATCCATGAACATGGAATCATATATTAGATTGGCCAATCGAATAATCGAATTTGAGGCCGATTTTAATGACATAAATGCGGCTCTGCACACTATACACACTCTTGCAATACAGCAAAAAGAGTTGCAAGCTAAGTGGGAAAAAGCCGAGACCGCCCTCGAGGAATTGCTTGACTCTGACACGCTCGACGCTAAGAAAATTGCAGCGGTCAAGATCAAGCATAAAGCGGCATATGCCGTATTCCTGAGATGCATGTCGAACATGGCTGAAATTCAAACTAAATTGAAGGAGGAAAAAGATAGGGCAGTCAAACCTGAGGGAGAACGCGCGCGCGAACACAGTATCCGTCTGCCAGCCTGCGATACTGAGGTATTCAAGGGCGACTACCTATTTTGGCCAACGTTTCGTGACCTGTTCACGGCCATCTACAAAAACAACAGTCGCCTAAGCCCGGTAGAAAAGTTGTTCCACCTTAATCAAAAAACCCAAGGTGAAGCAAAGGACATTGTCAAGAAATGTCCTTTGACAAATGAAGGCTTCGAAACAGCCTGGAAAAAACTATGTGAGAGATACGAGAATAAGCGGATTCTCGTAAATTCACAACTACAAATTTTGTTTAATCTAAAAAGATAGATAGCGAGTGCGGCAGCTCGATAAAAACCTTACAGCGCGACATAAATAATTGTTTAGCATCCTTAAAAACACATCAGATTGATGTTTCAAATTGGGATGCGATTATTACTTATTTACGTTCGACAAAATTACCTGAGGATATGTTGGCTCTATGGGAGCAGAGCATTGACCACAAGACGGACATATCCAAGTGGGAGGATATGGACAAATTATTGTCAAATCGTTTCCAGACACTTGAAACCGTGTCTGGTTTTACAGGGAATGCCACTTCTAAAGTGCAAAAATCAAATGCGTCGCGCCAGTCGACAGAAGCCCCTACAAAAAGACTTGGTGCTTTTCAAACAAAAGTAACCAAGCAAACAACAAAATCAATATGTAAAATGTGCAAATCTACGGAGCACAGATTACGCAACTGTTCACGTTTTTGCGATTTAAACCCGGTAGAAAGAATTAAATTCGTCAAATCCACAAATGGCTGCCTGAATTGTTTATCCCCAGGACACACAGTGACGAGGTGCACCAGTTCATACACTGTTCCAAATGCCACTCTCGTCACCACACGCTCCTGCATGCGGACACACTTGAGCAACCGGCGGTGCGCAACCCTTTCAAAGATGCGGATAATACCCCATCAACTTCGGTACAGGCACGGAAAAGACAGGAATCGGGACAACCACCTTCCTCTACGTACCAGAATGTCAAATCCTGCCATGCCAATTCCAGCACAGGTGTGCTATTAGGAACTGCTCGCGTACACATTCACCATAATGGTACCGACTTCTCCGCGTGGGCATTAATTGATTCTGGGTCTGAATGTTCCTTTATAACTGAAATACTGAAACGCAGAATAAATTTGCCAGCGAGGAAAATGCATGTCCATGTTTCAGGCATCACAAATGCGGTGTCAGCTCAGGTCAAAGAAGCATCCAACATCGAATTACGTTCACCAGTGGATCCCTGCTTCAGCTTGACTACACCCGTTCTAGTTCTAGCGAAACTCACTGGGAATCTTCCATCCTGCCATATCAACGCAATGACTATGCAGGCATTCCCAGACTTGGTTTTGGCAGACAAGAGGTTCTACGTCAACGAAGATGTAGACCTTATACTTGGCTGAGACATATATCCCCAAATCATATTAAGTGGCCTTAAGAAAAACGTGCTTAACACACTTCTGGCCCAAGAGACAGTGTTCGGATGGATACTAACCGGTCGTATCGAAGCACCGAATCCAACGAAGAGCATTATGTCCTTCTACAACGAGGTTGCGTTAGACAATCAATTAACAGCTTTCTGGGAGGTAGAAAATCTACCCAAAAATAAAATATTGAATGAAGAGGAAAGGTACTGCGAACAATTATTTAAGGAAACAACGAAACGGAATGAAGATGGAAGATACACCGTATCATTACCATTCAGGCAGGATTACCCTAATAATATTAATTTAGGCCCGTCCCTGAAACGCGCATGCTCTCAATTCTTCCGGAATGAGGGGCGGCTAATAAAAAACCTAGGTTTAGGTAAAGAAGATGTTCGAGTGTTGTCAGAATATGAAACGCTCGGACATATGAAAAAATTAAAAAAGAATATCCCATCCGACGATTCGGATCATTACTTCCTGCCCCACCACGCCGTTATTAAAGCAGAAAGTACCACTACAAAGGTACGCGTAGTATTTAATGCCTCGAGCCCTACGGCCAACGGTAATAGCTTAAATGATATTCTCCTCCCAGGCCCAGTTCTACAAGCCGATTTACCCATACTAATCCTACGATGGAGACTATACCGTTTTGTCTTTAATAGCGACATCGAAAAGATGTATCGTCAAATCTGGGTGAACGAAAATCACACCAAATTTCAACGTATTGTGCATCGCACGTCCCCGAATGACCCTATTAGTCTTTATGAATTAAAGACGGTTAACTTCGGAGTGAATTGCGCTCCATATCTCGCGATAAGAACGCTCCTACAACTGGCAGACGACGTGTCAAATTCACACCCTACAGAGGCTAGCATACTGCGAGAATACATGTATGTAGATGACGTGTTAGCAGGTGGACATACGATCACATCGACCATTAAAGCCAGAGATGTAATTCGTCAAGTCCTACACTCCGCGGGCTTTCCACTTCGCAAATGGACATCCAATTCAGAGGACATTCTAAGGGACATCCCCAAAGCAGACCTGCTCAGTGAAAACTTCCAGGCCTTCGAAGATACCAGTTCAGTTAAAGCATTAGGAATTCGATGGAATGCCCTCTCCGATTTATTTTATTTTAAAGCAGGGACGCTGGACAACCCGGAAAACATTACCAGGAGAGCGATACTATCAGCAATCGCCAAACTTTTCGATCCATTAGGGTGGCTGGCACCAATGGTCATTGTGGCAAAAATACTCATGCAGAGTATTTGGTTGGAAGGCACCGCTTGGGACGAACCAGTATCTACCGGTACGCTGGAACGATGGAAAACCTTCACCGACCAATACCATGAGGTCGATAAAATAAGGATACCTAGATGGGTCAACTTTTCTCCAGGAACCGACATCGAGATCCATGGATTTTGTGACGCATCCGAGAAGGCTTACGCAGCAGCCGTTTACATGCGCGTGAAAACGTATAACGACATCTGGAAAAAACCTGCTGCTAGCAAAGACCCGAGTAGGCCCAGTGGAAACCCTGTCTCTTCCACGATTGGAACTTTGCGGAGCCGTGCTGTTAGCGGAAATCACCGAATCAATTTTCAGGAACCTTAAATTGGGACCAGTGAGAGTTCACCTTTGGACGGATTCAACGATCGTTGCCGCATGGATAAGGAAACCGCCTTGTTCCTGGTCAACCTTCGTCGCACATCGGATCACCAAGATCATCGACATGGTCGGAAATAAGGACTGCTTGCACGTAAATTCCGAATCAAACCCAGCAGATTTAGGTAGCAGAGGATTACCTGCGTCTGAATTGGTCAACAATTCGTTGTGGTGGCAGGGACCTTCTTGGCTGCAAGAAGACACTTCCCAATAACCAGCACAAGAAAGTGACTACATCACCTCCGTAGAGGAAAAGAGGGCGAAGACCTGCGCAACAACAACAATAAATACTACCGATGTTCTCCAACGCTTTTCAGACCTACCTAGGGCTTTACGGGTGCTCTCATACGTTATGAGGTTCTACCGAAGAACTTACCCCAAAACAAAAAAATCATTTCAGGTCAAGTCACCTTTAATCGCTCCTGATGAGATCAAATCAGTAACCCAACTCTTAATTAAAATCTATCAGAAACAACACTATAGTTCCGAATATAGTGATCTAAAGGCCAGAAAACCAATTGCAGGGAAAAGTGCAATACTCTCACTTAATCCCTATCTAGACCAACATGGCATCATTCGGGTAGGGGGGCGACTCGGGGCGTCAAAGGACTTAGGTTTTAATGAACGCCACCCAATCCTCCTCCCATACAACTGCCGGTTATTCCGTCTGACAGTCCTAATGTTTCATCAACAAAGTCTGCATGGGGAAAACCAACTCATGTTACGTCTGATACGCACCCAATACTGGATACCTAACATCAAAGCCATGATCAGGGCAACCATTCATAATTGCAAAGTTTGCACTATACACCGAAAGCGTGCTCAGACCCAACTTATGGGTATTCTCCCTCGCGAATGCACGACTTTCAGCCGTGCATTCCCGAATACTGGAGTCGACTTCGCCGGACCCTTCTACGTCAAAAGTTACCGCGGTAGAGTGTGTCGACTATCCAAAGGCTATGTCTGCCTTTTCGTGTGTTTTTCCACACGAGCGATTCATCTGGAGGCCACTACTGACCTCAGCACCCCATAATTTCTTGCGGCTTTTGCCCGTTTTATATCTAGACGCGGATGTCCCAAAAACGTCTACTCCGACAACGGGACAAACTTTGTCGGAGCTTCACGATCCCTACGATCGAAATTCAAAACTTTCATTTCACAAGCCCGAGACAACGCTGTCTCGAAGTACAGCCACCAATCACTCACTTGGCATTTCATCCCTGCGGGCGCTTCCCATATGGGAGGGCTGTGGGAGGCGGGAGAGAAAAGCTTCAAAAGCCATTTCAAAAAGATAGCCTAACCACAAAAATTCACCCTCGAGGAATTCCATACCCTCTTGTGCCGCATCGAGGCATGCCTGAACTCGCGGCCGCTCAGCCCGGCGTCCAATGACCCGACGGACCTAGAGCCGCTCACCCCAGGACATTTCCTCACTGGCAGCCATCTACTGGCTCCGTCAGAGCCGGATGCTAGTGAGAGCCCTGCCTCGATGATCAATCGGTGGCAGAAACTCAAAGCCCTCCATCACACTTTCTGCAAGCGATGGAAAACCGAATATCTCACCGAGATCCAGAAACGATACAAGTGGAAACATCCACAACCTAATCTAAAACCCGGAGAACTAGTTGTTATCAAAGAGGACAACCTCCAACCCAACGAGTGGAGAATGGGGAGAATCGTCAACACACGCCCAGTCTCTGATAACCGTGTGCGTGTTGTTGACGTTCATACAACCAGGGGACAAACCACTAGACCAATTACGAAATTGGTACTCCTTCCGTCCCACGACAAGGAGGACTAAATATAAGGGGCCAAAGTCCGCCTTACAAAACCCTAAAAAACAAAACTCTTTTTCCCCCAGCTACCTAAAATCAGAGGGCCACGGTTGGTGATGGCATAGAAGGCAAATTAAGGAACCCGCGTCTTCGTGTCTCTCTATCCCTAAGCCTGCGTTTCTCCCGAGCCATATATTATAATCAACCCCCCGGTCTCGTGATGGTGCGAGTCTACCGGAGGGGAATTCAAAACGTACGACGCGATGGCAATGGGGAAAGGGAGCGCGGGACATAAAGACGCATTCAACCACGCGCCGTGATGCCCCGCTATCCCTAAGCTTGTGTCTCTCCCGAGGCCCGAATTATAATCAACCCCCCGGTCTAGTGATGGTGCGAGCCTACACCTGACTACTGGTGGGCAATGGGGAAAGGGAGCGAGACGCACGAAGACGCGGGAATGCTTACCAAAAGCTCGCAAACAAAAAGCATTTTTTTTTTTCTAAGTTTTTCAACAAGACTAACCGGGGGCCCCCTGAACAGAAAACCCCAAAATTCACTCGCTCGCCCCGAACGAGGACACCAGAAACCATCCCATTCACTCATTATCCCATAACGAGGATATCATAAGAGCCTACCACAGAAGGGCAAACCGATCTGCCACAGAACCTAAAGGCTTTCAGCCCATTATCTTTCTTAATTCCCATCCAACAATTCCCACGCTCACCCCGAGCGAGGACACCAGAACCCTAACGCAGACTCACAGGCTGCCACAGAAAGCAGATGCACTCAGCCAAAGGCATGAGGCCAACAGAAGTTTTTGTTCAAGGAATAGTGACAGCCTAATGTAAATATGTATTCATATCCTTTTACAAAATCTGATAATAATAATAAACTTGTAAATGCCAACAGGTTTTGGAAGAAAGTCTTCATTTTCTGGTCAATATTTCATGAATCGATAAAGAGTCATGTGGGTTTGCACATTCTTTCCGAAGTTTTTGAAGAGTGCCGTACGTTGGAGTTATTCGCAAATACACTATTTCAAAATTTGCCTAAAATACTTCCTATCAGTGCATTTTGACAAAGGAGGGAATTAATGAGAAGCATTCTGAGATATTACGTTTTTTAGTGACTGAGATGCGGCATTCTTTGTGACAAATCCGGTACAGGCACGGAAAAGACAGGAATCGGGACAACCACCTTCCTCTACGAACCAGAATGTCAAATCCTGCCATGCCAATTCCAGCACAGGTGTGCTATTAGGAACTGCTCGCGTACACATTTACCATAATGGTACCGACTTCTCCGCGTGGGCATTAATTGATTCTGGGTCTGAATGTTCCTTTATAACTGAAATACTGAAACGCAGAATAAATTTGCCAGCGAGGAAAATGCATGTCCATGTTTCAGGCATCACAAATGCGGTGTCAGCTCAGGTCAAAGAAGCATCCAACATCGAATTACGTTCACCAGTGGATCCCTGCTTCAGCTTGACTACACCCGTTCTGGTTCTAGCGAAACTCACTGGGAATCTTCCATCCTGCCATATCAACGCAATGACTATGCAGGCATTCCCAGACTTGGTTTTGGCAGACAAGAGGTTCTACGTCAACGAAGATGTAGACCTTATACTTGGCTGAGACATATATCCCCAAATCATATTAAGTGGCCTTAAGAAAAACGTGCTTAACACACTTCTGGCCCAAGAGACAGTGTTCGGATGGATACTAACCGGTCGTATCGAAGCACCGAATCCAACGAAGAGCATCATGTCCTTCTACAACGAGGTTGCGTTAGACAATCAATTAGCAGCTTTCTGGGAGGTAGAAAATCTACCCAAAAATAAAATATTGAATGAAGAGGAAAGGTACTGCGAACAATTATTTAAGGAAACAACGAAACGGAATGAAGATGGAAGATACACCGTATCATTACCATTCAGGCAGGATTACCCTAATAATATTAATTTAGGCCCGTCTCTGAAACGCGCATGCTCTCAATTCTTCCGGAATGAGGGGCGGCTAATAAAAAACCTAGGTTTAGGTAAAGAAGATGTTCGAGTGTTGTCAGAATATGAAACGCTCGGACATATGAAAAAATTAAAAAAGAATATCCCATCCGACGATTCGGATCATTACTTCCTGCCCCACCACGCCGTTATTAAAGCAGAAAGTACCACTACAAAGGTACGCGTAGTATTTAATGCCTCGAGCCCTACGGCCAACGGTAATAGCTTAAATGATATTCTCCTCCCAGGCCCAGTTCTACAAGCTGATTTACCCATACTAATCCTACGATGGAGACTATACCGTTTTGTCTTTAATAGCGACATCGAAAAGATGTATCGTCAAATTTGGGTGAACGAAAATCACACCAAATTTCAACGTATTGTGCATCGCACGTCCCCGAATGACCCTATTAGTCTTTATGAATTAAAGACGGTTAACTTCGGAGTGAATTGCGCTCCATATCTCGCGATAAGAACGCTCCTACAACTGGCAGACGACGTGTCAAATTCACACCCTACAGAGGCTAGCATACTGCGAGAATACATGTATGTAGATGACGTGTTAGCAGGTGGACATACGATCACATCGACCATTAAAGCCAGAGATGTAATTCGTCAAGTCCTACACTCCGCGGGCTTTCCACTTCGCAAATGGACATCCAATTCAGAGGACATTCTAAGGGACATCCCCAAAGCAGACCTGCTCAGTGAAAACTTCCAGGCCTTCGAAGATACCAGTTCAGTTAAAGCATTAGGAATTCGATGGAATGCCCTCTCCGATTTATTTTGTTTTAAAGCAGGGACGCTGGACAACCCGGAAAACATTACCAGGAGAGCGATACTATCAGCAATCGCCAAACTTTTCGATCCATTAGGGTGGCTGGCATCAATGTTCATTGTGGCAAAAATACTCATGCAGAGTATTTGGTTGGAAGGCACCGCTTGGGACGAACCAGTATCTACCGGTACGCTGGAACGATGGAAAACCTTCACCGACCAATACCATGAGGTCGATAAAATAAGGATACCTAGATGGGTCAACTTTTCTCCAGGAACCGACATCGAGATCCATGGATTTTGTGACGCATCCGAGAAGGCTTACGCAGCAGCCGTTTACATGCGCGTGAAAACGTATAACGACATCTGGAAAAAACCTGCTGCTAGCAAAGACCCGAGTAGGCCCAGTGAAAACCCTGTCTCTTCCACGATTGGAACTTTGCGGAGCCGTGCTGTTAGCGGAAATCACCGAATCAATTTTCAGGAACCTTAAATTGGGACCAGTGAGAGTTCACCTTTGGACGGATTCAACGATCGTTCCCGCATGGATAAGGAAACCGCCTTGTTCCTGGTCAACCTTCGTCGCACATCGGATCACCAAGATCATCGAAATGGTCGGAAATAAGGACTGCTTGCACGTAAATTCCGAATCAAACCCAGCAGATTTAGGTAGCAGAGGATTACCTGCGTCTGAATTGGTCAACAATTCGTTGTGGTGGCAGGGACCTTCTTGGCTGCAAGAAGACACTTCCCAATAACCAGCACAAGAAAGTGACTACATGACCTCCGTAGAGGAAAAGAGGGCGAAGACCTGCGCAACAACAACAGTAAATACTACCGATGTTCTCCAACGCTTTTCAGACCTACCTAGGGCTTTACGGGTGCTCTCATACGTTATGAGGTTCTACCGAAGAACTTACCCCAAAACAAAAAAATCATTTCAGGTCAAGTCACTTTAATCGCTCCTGATGAGATCAAATCAGTAACCCAACTCTTAATTAAAATCTATCAGAAACAACACTATAGTTCCGAATATAGTGATCTAAAGGCCAGAAAACCAATTGCAGGGAAAAGTGCAATACTCTCACTTAATCCCTATCTAGACCAACATGGCATCATTCGGGTAGGGGGGCGACTCGGGGCGTCAAAGGACTTAGGTTTTAATGAACGCCAAACAAACCTCCTCCCATACAACTGCCGGTTATTCCGTCTGACAGTCCTAATGTTTCATCAACAAAGTCTGCATGGGGAAAACCAACTCATGTTACGTCTGATACGCACCCAATACTGGATACCTAACATCAAAACCATGATCAGGGCAACCATTCATAATTGCAAAGTTTGCACTATACACCGAAAGCGTGCTCAGACCGAACTTATGGGTATTCTCCCTCGCGAATGCACGACTTTCAGCCGTGCATTCCCGAATACTGGAGTCGACTTCGCCGGACCCTTCTACGTCAAAAGTTACCGCGGTAGAGTGTGTCGACTATCCAAAGGCTATGTCTGCCTTTTCGTGTGTTTTTCCACACGAGCGATTCATCTGGAGGCCACTACTGACCTCAGCATCCCATAATTTCTTGCGGCTTTTGCCCGTTTTATATCTAGACGCGGATGTCCCAAAAACGTCTACTCCGACAACGGGACAAACTTTGTCGGAGCTTCACGATCCCTACGATCGAAATTCAAAACTTTCATTTCACAAGCCCGAGACAACGCTGTCTCGAAGTACAGCCACCAATCACTCACTTGGCATTTCATCCCTGCGGGCGCTTCCCATATGGGAGGGCTGTGGGAGGCGGGAGTGAAAAGCTTCAAAAGCCATTTCAAAAAGATAGCCTCACCACACAAATTCACCCGCGAGGAATTCCATACCCTCTTGTGCCGCATCGAGGCATGCCTGAACTCGCGGCCGCTCAGCCCGGCGTCCAATGACCCGACGGACCTAGAGCCGCTCACCCCAGGACATTTCCTCACTGGCAGCCATCTACTGGCTCCGCCAGAGCCGGATGCGAGTGAGAGCCCTGCCTCGATGATCAATCGGTGGCAGAAACTCAAAGCCCTCCATCACACTTTCTGCAAGCGATGGAAAACCGAATATCTCACCGAGATCCAGAAACGATACAAGTGGAAACATCCACAACCTAATCTAAAACCCGGAGACCTAGTTGTTATCAAAGAGGACAACCTCCAACCCAACGAGTGGAGAATGGGGAGAATCGTCAACACACGCCCAGTCTCTGATAACCGTGTGCGTGTTGTTGACGTTCATACAACCAGGGGACAAACCACTAGACCAATTACGAAGTTGGTACTCCTTCCGTCCCACGACAAGGAGGACTAAATATAAGGGGCCAAAGTCCGCCTTACAAAACCCTAAAAAACAAAACTCTTTTTCCCCCAGCTACCAAAAATCAGAGGGCCACGGTTGGTGATGGCATAGAAGGCAAATTAAGGAACCCGCGTCTTCGTGTCTCTCTATCCCTAAGCCTGCGTTTCTCCCGAGCCATATATTATAATCAACCCCCCGGTCTCGTGATGGTGCGAGTCTACCGGAGGGGAATTCAAAACGTACGACGCGATGGCAATGGGGAAAGGGAGCGCGGGACATAAAGACGCGTTCAACCACGCGCCGTGATGCCCCGCTATCCCTAAGCTTGTGTCTCTCCCGAGGCCCGAATTATAATCAACCCCCCGGTCTAGTGATGGTGCGAGCCTACCGGAGGGCGATCCTACATCTTCTCTTTTTTTGTTCTCTACCCCCGGTCTCGTGATGGTGTCGAGTCTGCCGGAGGGAATCCTACACCTGACTACTGGTGGGCAATGGGGAAAGGGAGCGAGACGCACGAAGACGCGGGAATGCTTACCAAAAGCTCGCAAACAAAAAGCATTTTTTTTTCTAAGTTTTTCAACAAGACTAACCGGGGGCCCCCTGAACAGAAAACCCCAAAATTCACTCGCTCGCCCCGAACGAGGACACCAGAAACCATCCCATTCACTCATTATCCCATAACGAGGATATCATAAGAGCCTACCGCAGAAGGGCAAACCGATCTGCCACAGAACCTAAAGGCTTTCAGCCCATTATCTTTCTTAATTCCCATCCAACAATTCCCACGCTCACCCCGAGCGAGGACACCAGAACCCTAACGCAGACTCACAGGCTGCCACAGAAAGCAGATGCACTCAGCCAAAGGCATGAGGCCAACAGAAGTTTTTGTTCAAGGAATAGTGACAGCCTAATGTAAATATGTATTAATATCCTTTTACAAAATCTGATAATAATAATAAACTTGTAAATGCCAACAGGTTTTGGAAGAAAGTCTTCATTTTCTGGTCAATATTTCATGAATCGATAAAGAGTCATGTGGGTTTGCACATTCTTTCCGAAGTTTTTGAAGAGTGCCGTACGTTGGAGTTATTCGCAAATACACTATTTCAAAATTTGCCTAAAATACTTCCTATCAGTGCATTTTGACAAAGGAGGGAATTAATGAGAAGCATTCTGAGATACTACGTTTTTGAGTGACTGAGATGCGGCGTTCTTTGTGACAAATCCTGAAAGTGGAAATTCTTGAAAAATTCAAACCCAGAATCCACCCACGCCCGCAAATTAATTCACGAAAAAAAAAAAATTTCATTTTTGCACTAACTCTTTGATCACATGTTTAGTGAAGGTGTATTTTAATATGCTATACCGACATCTGGGGAAGATGCGGCTTCGAAAATGTGTTGATTAGTGCATTTGTGAATACGGTAGAGATACGTAACAATGTCATACATAAAAATTTCCTAGTTTTTACTTTGGAAAAAATTATTGAAAATATTAAATTGAATTAAACTCTTGTGCTTTGTTTACGTGGCCAGGAAGGTACCAAAGTTTTCAATGGTGCCTAAATAGGGGAACTGCATGTTTATACGATCAACAAAGCTTTATTCACGCATTATTTCTCAATATTGCATGTACTATTCAAATTTGCCTTCCACAAAATTTTAGTGTATTAACAATAATTTAATTAAAACCTAAACAAGTATCAAAAACTCGGTAGTGATCGCACTACCAGCGGGCTCGATCTTACACACCTGTTTAACAGAATTGGCAATTCCGACATCAGTTTGAATAATGTAGAAAAAGTCCGTAAACTTATCCAATATGTACGCAAACCCGTCGTTTAGTCAATACTGGGTGACATTTGCCCCGGTGTTAACTTGACGAAAACACGCTAGCAAACAAACAAGTCAATCCATACATACATATGTACGCTGCCCACTTGAAGGGGCAAATACCAAAGAAAAAGAATTGTACACATACCACATAAACGTAAACACGAATTGTCAGTACCTGAGTAATAGTAAACCGTACTGCAATTCTTAAAAAGTATGGCCGCAGGGACGCCCGAAAACTTCTTCCTTAAGAGCCTCTGCCTGTTAAATAGTGGCCAGATTAGCGCTTTTGTCGCGATGTTACAACAAACCGCAACAAATAACATCAAAAAATAAACAGTTTAGTATTCCATTGTTAAAAAACACAAAAAAAGGTCATGGTGGGTCAGAGCAATTACAATTCGCACACTGTAGACCTAAGAATCTCTTATCTGAGAGGGACGATATTCCCAGCTGTTTATTAACTGTGGTGCGCTACCAAATTACAAACTACTTACAGAATATGTGTTTTTTCTTACCCCACAATGCACTTGATCTCTTCTCTTTTCCTCTCGCGGGCGTAGAGGAGTTCTTAAAGCACGATAAGATGCAGCGAAGTACGTTGTTGCGTCGTCACAAATTCGTTTTTATACATGATCAGACACGAAATTATTGCGCACAGATATCAATGAACGATCTGGAAAAGTGGCCAAGGATTATTTAGCTGAATGTTCCTTAGACAGTTACTCGCTTACCCTTGAAACTGGAGCTGACAAGATCGAACCCAGGAAATTATTTATAGCCTCCAAATTGGTGATATTGTCGTTTAGTAGTGAGTTACAATGATTAGGCCCTGCTGTGCAAGAGTGCGCGCCTTGGAGAATCGTTCTGCATATGCATATCGACAAGGGAAGCGCACAGCGCCATTATAGAATTAAGCACAACTGGCAAAATTCGTAATATATTACGCAAACGTATTAAATCTGCGTCAACAGACTATAATGCCGGATATAGATTGGGGATATGTAGCACCGTGCTCTCGTGGCTTGTATTGCCTACCAAAGGTCCATAGCAGTATACCAAACCATTCAGTTCCTTTCGGTAAAGCGAAGCCGCAGAGAGAATTTGATTCATGTCACCTGAAACGAAAAAAAAAAAAGTACTGAGAAGAAAAGTACGGCGTCTTTTTCTTAATGAAAATTCAAATGCTTTCAAGCACCAATTTTATTATCCCTTCGCGGCAGCTAGCTTTCTTAGTGCCATTATTACCCGGCATTTCTTGTTCGGATATTTCGATTTCATGCCGACGAAATCAATTGTGTGCTCAATTAACGAGTTGGTTTTGGTTAACAAGACCACATTTTGCGTGCACGTACATCATAACCATACCCATTGTAGCGCATTGCAAAAAAAAAAAGGTATCCCCCAATGATGAATGACCAAAATCAACCAACACAACGTTATGCGGTTTTATTCTCATCTGGCAGGTCCTGCTTGTAGAAACCATGATAAAACCTGCAAAGAAAAAGAGAAAAGGAAGATCAAGCGTAATGGGCATTGCAATGGTGTGAGAACTGACAACGCTACCGACGCCGCAGTTGGAGCACCTCTTTGCGATGCCGGTTGACACAATAAAAAAAAAAAGTCGATACTCCATCCATATATATAGCTTCAACTCCCGGATCTCCATCACTAGTCACCTGAAAATAAAGAAAAATGAATTAATAATTTAAACTAAAAGAATATATCAAATGAACAAATCTTAAAACGAACTTACCATTTTCTTCCACAATTGTCCATGCGTCATGCTTCAATCGCCGTAGTAAAAAGAATTGAAAGAGCGAAAAAAAAAATCAAAAAAAAAAAAAAAACAAAAAAATTTCCTTTTGATTTTTTGATTTGTTTGCCTTCGGTACTGCTTGTTTTTTTTTGCTGGGGGGCAGGACTTGTTGTTTTTCAACAACAAACATCACAAACAGTCATTACAAGGGTCCTGTACAAAAACAATCCGGGTCCCAAAATAAAAGAATCCCGACACGACAAAATCCCGAAATGGGAAAAAGTCAACTGTTTCTACCGGCCTAGTGTGCTACTGCCCCAGTGACCTAGTTTTTTTCAAGGACAAGCAAATACATATATGTATATATATACTCGCACACCACAAATTCACCATACCAGCTGTCAGCTAACCAAGAAATACACGACAGAGTTGCATGGTATATTTAGCATAATGGTACGCGCATATAGAACGCGTCGCGGAGAACGCATCACCAATCTGCAAATTTATGTCAGGTGAACGTAAATAACGCATCTCTGCTTGGTAAAGATTGTATTTAATAATATGCTTCGCGTAAGCACTTAAGTTATCTAGCCTAACATACGCTTTGTAATAAAACACCTCCGCTTCACCCAACCAACCTCACGGCCGCTCGCCCCGGTACATCCATAAAATGCCACAGTTGCCTTGAGAGCGATACGACACGTTAGACGCTGGAACGGAGACCTCGGCCTCTTCGTCCAGCCCAGAAAAAACCTAAACAAAAAAATTCGAGTCTGGAACGGAGACCTCTGCCTCTTCGTCCAACCAAAAAAAAAAAAAATCGCAAATCTGGAACGGAGACCTCGGCCTCTCCATCCGGAACAAAAAAACAAAGAATAACAAAAAATGGCGCCATTCTGGAACGGAGACCTCGGCCTCTTCGTCCAGCCTTACTGGCCATCGAATATACATATATTACGTTCTGAATTCCTATATTTAAGAATCATGTATAATTCAATGGCAAGAAATATTCACTTATCTCTGTTCATAACCGTTACCGTTTCATCCTAGCTTAGGTGGCATGCTGAGCAAGTCGGGAAGGATTCCCGGCCACCCGCGAAGCTGGCGAACTCCTTATCTAGATTAAGTTTAGTGTGTAAGTCTTATATTCATTTTTTTCTCGTTTCAGCGGAAATCATTGGCGGAAAACGATGTTGCGTATCGCAAGGGGGGCCGTCATGGTTAGGCAGGATGCCTAACTTTTCCGTACCTGATTGCGATCCCCCCCAATACAACTCTGCAAATCGATACTCGATACTCGACTTAATTTATAACCACCCACACCATCACCCTCATGCATGTGCATGCATGGACATGCACGTGTATGTGTGCTTTTTGTCAGCACTCATGCATATACATGTCGGGGTTGATGTGTGGGTGCCTTTCCCCTCCATTTTGCGGGTCAACGGTTGTAGCTTGCTACACAACCGGCCTCTTGATTTTCAACAGCCGTACCAAACGCATCTGCCGCCAACGATCTCTGCCGTTTTATATTCAGGTAATATTGTACCCTAGCTATTTATCTTTACTGAATAAAGATCATCTTTTATAACGAGAAATTCTCGTCTTCTCTTGTCTTTTTGCACATACTCCCGCTCATTGAGGTCGACCCCGGTGCGCCCACCCCGGCCGAACACCGAATGCTTACGTATATGGCATATATTGTTGTCTGAAAAAATCATAGAGATCGGTTGTATATATAGTATATATCTCATACAACAGATTGTTCAGATAAGAAAATTTTCGCAATTTCTACCCCATTTTAACAGCTATAAGCTTCAAATTTCACCGATTGTTTACGTATATAGTATATATTGTTGTGTCAGAAAAAGAGTAAAAATAGAGATCGGTGATATATATAATATATATATGATGGTATATATATATAGTATATATATATTTTTTTTCGATTTCGGCCCAATTTAACAGCTAGAAGCTTCAAATTTCACTAAATGCTTACGTGTATAGCATATGTTGATGTCTGAAAAAATAATTGATATCGGTGGTATACATAGTATATATCTCATACAACCGATTGTTCAGATAAGAAACTTTGCGCAATTTCTTCCCCATTTTAACAGCTAGAAGCTTCAAAATTCACCAAATGCTTATGTGTATAGTATATATTATTGTCTGAAAAAATCATTGAGATCGGTGGTATATATAGTATATATCTCATACAACCGATTGTTCAGATAAGAAACTTTGCGCAATTTCTGCCCCATTTTAACAGCTAGAAGCTTCAAATTTCACCAAATGCTTACGTATATAGCATATATTTTTGTCTGAAAAAATCATAGAGATCCGTGGTATATATATTATATACTTCATATAAACTGTTATTTTTGCCCCTTTTTTACGGATAGAAGCTTCAAAATTCATCAAATTTCATCAAATAGTTACGTTTACGTCATATATTTTGAAATACGTGATTCGTAGTCATAGTTTTTACATTCACACCACAAAAAACGTGAAGCTTTGCATCCTCACACAAAGTACCTACCTATTTTTATAACTTCCATGAAAATGAAATGGTATATTAATTTCGTCACGAAACCCAAAATTGTAAGTCCTTAAAGGAAAATAGATAGACCCAACATTAAGTATACCGAAATAATCAGGTTGAAGAGCTGAGTTGATTTAGCCATGTCCGTCTGTCCGTATGTCCGTCTGTCTGTTTGTATGCAAACTAGTCCCTCAATTTTTGAGATATCTTGATACAATTTGGTGAGCGCGTGTATTTGGGTGTCCGATTAGAAATTTGTCGGAACCGACCGGATCGGACCACTATAGCATATATCCTCCATACAACCGATTTTTCAGAAAAAGAGGATTTTTGTCATATCATATTCAATTTAACAGATTGAAGCTTCAAACTTCACCATATAATTTCGTATATTGCACATATTGTTGCCTGAAAAAATTGATGAGATCGGTCGTATATATAATATATATCCCCCACAACCGATTGTTCAGATAAGAAACTTTTCGTAACTACTGCCCTATTTTAAGAGCTAGAGGCTTCAAATTTCAACGAATGCTTACGTATATAGCATATATTGTTGTCTGAAAAAATCATAAAGATCGGTGGTATATATAGTATATATATGGTGGTATATATAGTATATATATATAGTATATAAATATATTTTCGCAATTTTAGCCCCATTTTAACAGCTAGAAGCTTCAAATTTCACCGAATGCTTACGTATATGGCATATATTGTTGTCTGAAAAAATGATAGAGATCGGTTGTATATATAGTATATATCTCATTCAACCGATTGTTCAGATAAGAAACTTTTCGCAATTTCTACCCCATTTTAACAGCTATAAGCTTCAAATTTCACCGATTGCTTACGTATGTAGTATATATTGCTGTGTCAAAAAATCATAGAGATCGGTGATATATATAATATATATATGATGGTATATATAGTATATATATAGTATATTTATATTTTTTTTGTAATTTCTGCCCCATTTTAACAGCTAGAAGCTTCAAATTTCACCAAATGCTTACGCATATAGCATATATTTTTGTCTGAAAAAATCATAGAGATCCGTGGTATATATATTATATACTTCATATAAACTGTTATTTTTGCCCCTTTTTTACGGATAGAAGCTTCAAAATTCATCAAATTTCATCAAATAGTTACGTTTAGGTCATATATTTTTGAAATACGTGATTCGTAGTCATAGTTTTTACACGCAGACCACAAAAAACGTGAAGCTTTGCATCCTCACACAAAGTACCTACCTATTTTTATAACTTCCATGAAAATGAAATGGTATATTAATTTCGTCACGAAACCCAAAATTGTAAGTCCTTAAAGGAAAATAGATAGACCCAACATTAAGTATACCGAAATAATCAGGTTGAAGAGCTGAGTTGATTTAGCCATGTCCGTCTGTCCGTATGTCCGTCTGTCTGTTTGTATGCAAACTAGTCCCTCAATTTTTGAGATATCTTGATACAATTTGGTGAGCGGGTGTATTTGGGTGTCCGATTAGAAATTTGTCGGAACCGACCGGATCGGACCACTATAGCATATATCCTCCATACAACCGATTTTTCAGAAAAAGAGGATTTTTGTCATATCTTACTCAATTTAACAGATCGAAGCTTCAAACTTCACCATATAATTTGGTATATTGCACATATAAAAACGTGAAGCTTTGCATCCTCACACAAATTACCTACCTATTTTTTATACTCAGTTGAGCAGAGCTCACAGAGTATATTAACTTTGATTGCATAACGGTTGGTTGTACAGGTATAAAGGAATCGAGATAGATATAGACTTCCATATATCAAAATCATCAGTATCGAAAAAAAACTCGATTGAGCCATGTCCGTCCGTCCGTCTGTCCGTTAACACGATAACTTGAAAAAATTTTGAGGTATCTTGATGAAATTTGGTATGTAGGTTCCTGGGTACTCATCTCAGATCGCTATTTAAAATGAACGATATCGGACAATAACCACGCTCACTTTTTCGGTATCGAAAATTTCGAAAAATCGAAAAAGTGCGATGATTCATTACCAAATACGCATTAAGCGATGAAACTTGCTAGGTGAGTTGAGCTTATTACGCAGAATAGAAAACTAGTAAAATTTTGGACAATGGGCGTGGCACCGCCCACTTTTAAATGAAGCTAATTTAGAAGTTTTGCAAGCAGTAATTTGGCAGTCGTTGAAGATATCATGATGAAATTCGGCAGGAACGTTACTCTTATTACTTTATGTCTGCTTAATAAAAATTAGCAAAATCGCCCACTTTTTAAAATTTTTTTTTTAATTCAAATTTTAAAATAAAAGTAAATATCTTTACAGCATATAAGTAAATTATGCCAACATTCAACTCCAGTAAGGATATGGTGCAACAAAATACAAAAATAAAAGAACATTTCAAAATGGGCGTGGCTCCGCCCTTTTTCATTTAATTTGTCTAGGATGCTTTTAATGCCATAAGTCGAACAAAAATTAACCAATCCTTGTGAAATTTGGTAGAGGCTTAGCTCCTAGGACGATAACTGTTTTCTGTGAAAAAGGGCGAAATCGGTTGAAGCCACGCCCAGTTTTTATACACAGTCGACCGTCTGTCCTTCCGCTCGGCCGTTAATACGATAACTTGAGCAAAGATCGATATATCTTTACTAAACTCAGTTCACGTACTTATTTGAACTCACTTTGTATTGGTGTAAAAAATGGCCGAAATCCGACTATGACCACGCCCACTTTTTCGATATCGAAAATTACGAAAAATGAAAAAAATGCCATAATTATATACCAAATACGAAAAAAGGAATGAAACATGGTAATTGTATTGGTCTATTGACGCAAAATATAACTTTAGAAAAAAACTTGGTAAAATGGGTGTGACACCTACCATATTAAGTAGAAGAAAATGAAAAAGTTTTGCAAGGCGAAATGAAAAGCCTTTGGAATCTTGGAAGGAATGCTGTACGTGATATTACACATATAAATGAATTAGCGGTACGCGACAGATGATGTTCTGGATCACCCTGGTCCACATTTTGGTAGATATCTCGAAAACGCCTTCACATATACAACTAAGGGCCACTCCCTTTTAAAACCCTCATTAATACCTTTAATTTGATACCCATATCGTACAAACACATTCTAGAGTCACCCCTGGTCCACGTTTATGGCGATATCTTGAAAAGGCGTCCACATATAGAACTAAGGCCCACTCCTTTTTAAAATACTCATTAACACCTTTCATTTGATACCCATATCGTACAAACAAATTCTAGAGTCACCCCTGGTCCACCTTCATGTCGATATCTCGAAAAGGCGTCTACCTATAGAACTAAGGCCCACGCCTTTTTAAAATACTCATTAACACCATTCATTTGATACCCATATCGTACAAAAAAATTCTAGAGTCACCCCTGGCCCACCTTTATGGCGATATCTCGAAAAGGCATCCACCTATAGAACTAAGGCCCACTCCCTTTTAAAATACTCATTAACACCTTTCATTTGATACCCATATCGTATAAACAAATTCTAGAGTCACCCCTGGTCCACCTTTATGTCGATATCTCGAAAAGGCGTCCACCTATAGAACTAAGGCCCACGCCCTTTTAAAATACTCATTAACACCTTTCATTTGATAACCATATCGTACAAACAAATTCTAGAGTCACCTCTGGTCCACCTTTATGGCGATATCTCGAAAAGGCGTCCACCTATAGAACTAAGGCCCACGCCCTTTTAAAATACTCATTAACACCTTTCATTTGATACCCATATCGTACACAAAAATTCTAGAGTCACCCCTGGCCCACCTTTATAGCGATATCTCGAAAGGGCATCCACCTATAGAACTAAGGCCCACGCCCTTTTAAAATACTCATTAACACCTTTCATTTGATACCCATATCGTATAAACAAATTCTAGAGTCACCCCTGGTCCACCTTTATGTCGATATCTCGAAAAGGCGTCCACCTATAGAACTAAGGCCCACGCCCTTTTAAAATACTCATTAACACCTTTCATTTGATACCCATATCGTACAAACAAATTCTAGAGTCACCTCTGGTCCACCTTTATGGCGATATCTCGAAAAGGCGTCCACCTATAGAACTAAGGCCCACGCCCTTTTAAAATACTCATTAACACCTTTCATTTGATACCCATATCGTACACAAAAATTCTAGAGTCACCCCTGGCCCACCTTTATGGCGATATCTCGAAAGGGCATCCACCTATAGGACTAAGGCCCACTCCCTTTTAAAATACTCATTAACACCTTTCAATTGATACCCATATCGTACAAACAATTTCTAGAGTCACCCCTGGTCTACCTTTATGGAAATATCTCGAAAAGGCGTCCACCTATAGAACTAAGACCCACACCCTTTTAAAATACTCATTAACACCTTTCATTTGATACCCATATCGTACAAACAAATTCTAGAGTAACCCCTGGTCCACCTTTATGGCGATATCTCGAAAAGGCGTCCACCTACAGAACTAAGGCCCACACCCTTTTAAAATACTCATTAGCACCTTTCATTTGATACCCATATTGTACAAACGCATTCTAGAGTCACCCCTGGTCCACGTTTATGGCGATATCCCGAAAAGGCGTCCACCCATAGAACAAAGGCCCACTCTCTTTTAAAACACTTATTACACTTTTCGTTTGACACCCATATTGTACAAACGCATTCTAGAGTCAACCCAGGTCCACTTTTATAACGATATTCCGAAATGCGTCCACCTATAGAACTTAGGCCCACTCCCTTTTAAAATACTCATTAACCCCTTTCATTTGATACCCATATAGTACAAACAAATTCTAGTCACCCCTGGTCAACGTTAATGGCGATATCTCGGAAAGGCGTCCACATATAGAACGAAGGCCCACGCCCTCTTAAAATACTCATTAACACCTTTCATTTTATACTCATATCGTACAAACAAATTCTAGAGTCACCCCTGGTCCATGTTTATGGCGATATCTCGAAAAGGCGTACATCTATATAACTTAGGCCCACGCTCTTTTGAAATACTCATTAATACCTTTTATTTGATACCCATATCGTACAAAATAAATTCTAGAGTCACCCCTGGTCCACCTTTATGGCGATATCTCGAAAAGACGTCCACCTATAGAACTTAGGCCCACTCCCTTTGAAAATTATCATTAACACATTTCATTTGATACCCATATCGTACAAACAAATTCTCGAGTCAGGCCTGGTCCACCTTTATGGCGATATCCCTAAATGGCGTCCATCTATAGATCTATGGCCCACTTCCTCTTAAAATACCCTTTAATACCTTTCATTTGATACACATGTCATACAAACACTTTCCAGGTTCCTTTTACAACATGGTAATTTCCCTTACTTTGTCTCCACAGCTCTCAACTGAGTATGTAATGTTCGGTTACACCCGAACTTAGCCTTCCTTACTTGTTATTTTATATTTATCTTAAAATTTTTTTAGATATGTTCAAATTTCACCAAATGTTTACGTGTATAGCATATACTGTTGTTTGAAAAATCATAGAAACCGGTGGTATATATAGTATATATCTCATACAACCGATTGTTGAGATAAGAAACTTTGCGCAATTTCTTCCCCATTTTAACAGCTAGAAGCTTCAAATTTCACCAAATGCTTACGGGTATAGCATATATTGTTGTCTAAAAAAATCATTGAGATCGGTGGTATATATAGTATATATCTCATACAACCGATTGTTCAGATAAGAAACTTTGCGCAGTTTCTGCCCTATTTTAGCAGCTAGAAGCTTCAAATTTCACCAAATGCTTACGTATATAGCATATATTGTTATCTGAAAAAATCATAGAGATCGGTTGTATATATATTATATACCCCATATAAACTGTATTTTTTTACCCCTTTTTTACGGCTAGAAGCTTCAAAATTCATCAAATTTCATCAAATAGTTACGTTTACGTCATATATTGTTGAAATACGTGATTCGTAGTCATAGTTTTTACACGCAGACCACAAAAAAACTGAAACTTTGCATCCTCACACAAAGTACCTACCTATTTTTATACCTTTCATGAAAATGAAATGGTATATTAATTTCGTCACGAAACCCAAAATTGTAAGTCCTTAAAGGAAAATAGATAGATCCAACATTAAGTATACCGAAATAATCAGGTTGAAGAGCTGAGTTGATTTGCCATGTCCGTCTGTCCGTCTGACCGTCTGTCTGTTTGTATGCAAACTAGTCCCTCAATTTTTGAGATATCTTGATAAAATTTGGTGAGTTGGTGTATTTGGGTGTCCGATTAGACATTTGTCGGAACCGGCCAGATCGGACCACTATAGCATATATCCTCCATACAACCAATTTTTCAGAAAAAGAGGATTTTTGTCATATCTTACTCAATTTAACAGATTGAAGCTTCAAACTTCACCATATAATTTCGTATATTGCACATATTGTTGCCTGAAAAAATTGATGAGATCGGTCGTATATATAGTATATATCCCCCACAACCGATTGTTCAGATAAGAAACTTTGCGCAATTTCTGCCCCGTTTGAACAGCTTCAAATTTCACCAAATGCTTATGCATATAGCGTATATTGTTGTCTGAAAAAATCATAGAGATCGCTGGTATATATATTATATATTTCATATAAACTGTTATTTTTGGCCCTTTTTTACGGCTAGAAGCTTCAAAGTTCATCAAATTTCATCAAATAGTTACGTTTAGGTCATATATTTTTGAAATACGTGATTCGTAGTCATAGTTTTTACATGCAGACCACAAAAAACGTGAAGCTTTGCATCCTCACACAAAGTACCTACCTATTTTTATACCTTTCATGAAAATGAAATGGTATATTAATTTCGTCACGAAACCCAAAATTGTAAGTCCTTAAAGGAAAACAGATAGACCCACCATTAAGTATACCGAAATAATCAGGTTGAAGAGCTGAGTTGATTTAGCCATGTCCGTCTGTCCGTCTGTCCGTCTGTCTGTTTGTATGCAAACTAGTGCCTCAATTTTTGAGATATCTTGATAAAATTTGGTGAGCGGGTGTATTTGGGTGTCCGATTAGCCATTTGTAGGACCCGGCCGGATCGGACCACTATAGCATATATCCTCCATATAACCGATTTTTCAGAAAAAGAGGATTTTTGTCATATCTTACTCAGTTTAACAGATTGAAGGTTCAAACTTCACCATATAATTTCGTATATCGCACATATTGTTGCCTGAAAAAATTGATGAGATCGGTCGTATATATAGTATATATCCCCCACAACCGATTGTTCAGATAAGAAACTTTTCGTAATTGCTGCCCTATTTTAAAATCTAGAGGCTTCACATTTCAACGAATGCTTACGTATATAGCATATATTGTTGTCTGAAAAAATCATAGAGATCGGTGATATATATAATATATATATGATGGTATATATAGTATATATATATTTTTTTTTGCGACTTCTGCCCCATTTTAACAGCTAGAAGCTTCAAATTTCACCAAATGTTTACGTGTATAGCATATATTGATGTCTGAAAAAATCATTGAGATCGGTGGTATACATAGTATATATCTCATACAACCGATTGTTCAGATAAGAATCTTTACGCAATTTCTGCCCCGTTTTAACAGCTAGAAGCTTCAAATTTCACCAAATGCTTACGCATATAGCATATATTGTTGTCTGAAAAAATCATAGAGATCGGTGGTATATATATTATATATTTCATATATACTGTCATTTTTGGCCCTTTTTTACGGCTAGAAGCTTCAAAATTCATCAAATTTCATCAAATAGTTACGTTTAGGTCATATATTTTTGAAATACGTGATTCGTAGTCATAGTTTTTACATGCAGACCACAAAAAACGTGAAGCTTTGCATCCTCACACAAAGTACCTACCTATTTTTATACCTTTCATGAAAATGAAATGGTATATTAATTTCGTCACGAAACCCAAAATTGTAAGTCCTTAAAGGAAAACAGATAGACCCACCATTAAGTATACCGAAATAATCAGGTTGAAGAGCTGAGTTGATTTAGCCATGTCCGTCTGTCCGTCTGTCCGTCTGTCTGTTTGTATGCAAACTAGTCCCTCAATTTTTCAGATATCTTGACAAAATTTGGTGAGCGGGTGTATTTGGGTGTCCGATTAGACATTTGTCGGAACCGGCCGGATCGGACCACTATAGCATATATCCTCCATACAACCGATTTTTCAGAAAAAGAGGATTTTTGTAATATCTTACTCAATTTAACAGATTGAATCTTCAAACTTCACCATATAATTTCGTATATTGCACATATTGTTGCCTGAAAAAATTGATGAGATCGGTCGTATATATAGTATATACCCCCACAACCGATTGTTCAGATAAGAAACTTTTCGTAATTGCTGCCCTATTTTAAGATCTAGAGGCTTCACATTTCAACGAATGCTTACGTATATAGCATATATTGTTGTCTGAAAAAATCATACAGATCGGTGGTATATATAGTATATATATGGTGGTATATATAGTATATATATATAATATATATATATATTTTCCAATTTTAGCCCCATTTTAACTGCTAGGAGCTTCAAATTTCACCGAATGCTTACGTATATGGCATATATTGTTGTCTGAAAAAATCATAGAGATCGTTTGTATATATAGTATATATCTCATACAACCGATTGTTCAGATAAGAAACTTTTCGCAATTTCTACCCCATTTTAACAGCTATAAGCTTCAAATTTCACCGATTGTTTACGTATATAGTATATATTGTTGTGTCAAAAAAAGAGTCAAAATAGAGATCGGTGAAATATATAATATATATATGATTGTATATATATATAGTATATATATATATTTTTTTTGCGATTTCGGCCCCATTTTAACAGCTAGAAGCTTCAAATTTCACCAACTGCTTACGTTTATAGCATATGTTGATGTCTGAAAAAATAATTGAGATCGGTGGTATACATAGTATATATCTCATGCAACCGATTGTTCAGATAAGAAACTTTGCGCAATTTCTTCCCCATTTTAACAGCTAGAAGCTTCAAATTTCACCAAATGCTTATGTGTATAGTATATATTCTTGTCTTAAGAAATCATTGAGATCGGTGGTATATATAGTATATATCTCATACAACCGATTGTTCAGATAAGAAATTTTGCGCAATTTCTGCCCCATTTTAACAGCTAGAAGCTTCAAATTTCACCAAATGCTTACGTATATAGCATATATTTTTGTCTGAAAAAATCATAGAGATCCGTGGTATATATATTAAATACTTCATATAAACTGTCATTTTTGCCCCTTTTTTACAGATAGAAGCTTCAAAATTCATCAAATTTCATCAAATAGTTACGTTTACGTCATATATTTTTGAAATACGTGATTCGTAGTCATAGTTTTTACATTCAGACCACAAAAAACGTGAAGCTTTGCATCCTCACACAAAGTACCTACTTATTTTTATACCTTTCATGAAAATGAAATGGTATATTAATTTCGTCACGAAACCCAAAATTGTAAGTCCTTAAAGGAAAATAGATAGACCCAACATTAAGTTTACCGAAATAATCAGGCTGAAGAGCTGAGTTGATTTAGCCATGTCCGTCTGTCCGTCTGTCTGTTTGTATGCAAACTAGTCCCTCAATTTTTGAGATATCTTGATAAAATTTGGTGAGCAGGTGTATTTGGGTGTCCGATTAGACATTTGTCGGAACCGGCCGGATCGGACCACTATAGCATATATCCTCCATACAACCGATTTTTCAGAAAAAGAGGATTTTTGTCATATCTTACTCAATTTAACAGATTGAAGCTTCAAACTTCACCATATAATTTCGTATATTGCACATATTGTTGCCTGAAAAAATTGATGAGATCGGTCATATATATAGTATATATCCCCCACAACCGATTGTTCAGATAAGAAACTTTTCGTAATTACTGCCCTATTTTAAGAGCTAGAGGCTTCAAATTTCAACGAATGCTTACGTATGTAGCACATATTGTTGTCTGAAAAAATCATAAAGATCGGTGGTATATATAGTATATATATGGTGGTATATATAGTATATATATATAGTATATATATATATATATTTTCGCAATTTTAGCCCCATTTTAACAGCTAGAAGCTTCAAATTTCACCGAATGCTTACGCATATAGCATATATTGTTGTCTGAAAAAATCATAGAGATCGGTGGTATATATATTATATATTTCATATAAACTGTCATTTTTGGCCCTTTCTTACGGCTAGAAGCTTCAAAATTCATCAAATTTCATCAAATAGTTACGTTTAGATCATATATTTTTGAAATACGTGATTCGTAGTCATAGTTTTTACATGCAGACTACAAAAAACGTGAAGCTTTGCATCCACACACAAAGTACCATAGAGATCGGTGATATATATAATATATATATGATGGTATATATAGTATATATATAGTATATATATATTTTTTTGCGATTTCTGCCCCATTTTAACAGCTAGAAGCTTCAACTTTCACCAAATGCTTACGTGTAATAGCATATATTGATGTCTGAAAAAATCATTGAGATCGGTGGTATACATAGTATATATCTTATACAGCCGATTGTTCAGATAAGAAACTTTGCGCAATTTCTGCCCCATTTTAACAGCTAGAAGCTTCAAATTTCACCAAATGCTTACGCATATAGCATATATTGTTGTCTGAAAAAATCATAGAGATCGGTGGTATATATATTATATATTTCATATAAACTGTCATTTTTGGCCCTTTTTTACGGCTAGAAGCTTCAAAATTCATCAAATTTCATCAAATAGTTACGTTTAGGTCATATATTTTTGAAATACGTGATTCGTAGTCATAGTTTTTACATGCAGACCACAAAAAACGTGAAGCTTTGCATCCTCACACAAAGTACCTACCTATTTTTATAACTTTCATGAAAATGAAATGGTATATTAATTTCGTCACGAAACCCAAAATTGTAAGTCCTTAAAGAAAAATAGATAGACCCAACATTAAGTATACCGAAATAATCAGGTTGAAGAGCTGAGTTGATTTAGCCATGTCCGTCTGTCCGTCTGTCTGTTTGTATGCGAACTAGTCCCTCAATTTTTGAGATATCTTGATATAATTTGGTGAGCGGGTGTATTTGGGTGTCCGATTAGACATTTGTCGGAACCGGCCGGATCGGACCACTATAGCATATATCCTCCATACAATCGATTTTTCAGAAAAAGAGGATTTTTGTCATATCTTACTCAATTTAACAGATTGAAGCTTCAAACTTCACCATATAATTTCGTATATTGCACATATTGTTGCCTGAAAAAATTGATCACATCGGTCATATATATAGTATATATCCCCCACAACCGATTGTTCAGATAAGAAACTTTTCGTAATTACTGCCCTATTTTTAGAGCTAGAGGCTTCAAATTTCAACGAATACTTACATATATATCATATATTGTTGTCTGAAAAAATCATAAAGATCGGTGGTATATATAGTATATATATGGTGGTATATATTGTATATATATATAGTATATATATATATATATATATATTTTCGCAATTTTAGCCCCATTTTAACAGCTAGAAGCTTCAAATTTCACCGAATGCTTACGTATATGGCATATATTTTTGTCTGAAAAAATCATAGAGATCGGTTGTATATATAGTGTTATAAAGCTTTCTTTTTTGTTTATTTAATATTTTATTTTATTATTTGAAAGTTGTTTTACTTATTACCAAATATTTTCAATGAATATTTTTATACATCAAAAATGAATATTAGAGAAGAGTATATAAAAAATATTTCACATAAATTACAAACATAGTTTTTTAAAAGTTGATAATGCTCAAGTGTATATTATGGTTTACAGTATATATCTCATTCAACCGATTGTTCAGATAAGAAACTTTTCGCAATTTCTACCCCATTTTAACAGCTGTAAGCTTCAAATTTCACCGATTGCTTACGTATATAGTATATATTGCTGTGTCAAAATATCTTAGAGATCGGTGATATATATAATATATATATGATGGTATATATAGTATATATATATTTTTTTTTGCGATTTCTGCCCCATTTTAACAGCTAGAAGCTTCAAGTTTCACCAAATGCTTACGTGTATAGCATATATTGATGTCTGAAAAAATCATTCAGATCGGTGGTATACATAGTATATATCTCATACAGCCGATTGTTCAGATAAGAAACTTTGCGCAATTTCTGCCCCGTTTTAACAGCTAGAAGCTTCAAATTTCACCAAATGCTTACGCATATAGTATATATTGTTGTCTGAAAAAATCATTGAGATCGGTGGTATATATATTATATATTTCATATAAACTGTCATTTTTGGCCCTTTTTTACGGCTAGAAGCTTCAAAATTCATCAAATTTCATCAAATAGTTACGTTTAGGTCATATATTTTTGAAATACGTGATTCGTAGTCATAGTTTTTACATGCAGACCACAAAAACGTGAAGCTTTGCATCCTCACACAAAGTACCTACCTATTATTATACCTTTCATGAAAATGAAATGGTATATTAATTTCGTCACGAAACCCAAAATTGTAAGTCCTTTAAGAAAAATAGGTAGACCCAGCATTAAGTATACCGAAATAATCAGGTTGAAGAGCTGAGTTGATTTAGCCATGTCCGTCTGTCCGTCTGGTCTGTTTGTATGCAAACTAGTCCCTCAATTTTTGAGATATCTTGATAAAATTTGGTGAGCGGGTGTATCTGGGTGTCCGATTAGACATTTGTCGGAACCGGCCGGATCGGACCACTATAGCATATATCCTCCATACAACCGATTTTTCAGAAAAAGAGGATTTTTGTCATATCTTACTCAATTTAACAGATTGAAGCTTCAAACTTCACCATATAATTTCGTATATTGCACACATTGTTGCCTGAAAAAATTGATGAGATCGGTCGTATATATAGTATATATCCCCCACAACCGATTTTTCAGATAAGAAACTTTTCGTAATTACTGCCCTATTTGAAGAGCTAGAGGCTTCAAATTTCAATGAATGCTTACGTATATAGCATATATTGTTGTCTGAAAAATCAATAAGATCGGTGGTATATATAGTATATATATGGTGGTATATATAGTATATATATAGTATATATATATATATTTTCGCAATTTTAGCTAGCATTTTAACAGCTAGAAGCTTCAAATTTCACAGAATGCTTACGTATATGGCATATATTGTTGTCTGAAAAAATAATAGAGATCGGTTGTATATAGTATATATCTCATTCAACCGATTGTTCAGATAAGAAACTTTTCGTAATTACTGCCCTATTTTAAGAGCTAGAGGCTTCAAATTTCAACGAATGCTTACGTATATAGCATATATTGTTGTCTGAAAAATCATAAAGATCGGTGGTATATATAATATATATATGATGGTATATATAGTATATATATATATTTTGTTTGCGATTTCTGCCCCATTTTAACAGCTAGAAGCTTCAAATTTCACCAAATGTTTACGTGTATAGCATATATTGATGACTGAAAAAATCATTGAGATCGGTGGTATACATAGTATATATCTCATACAACCGATTGTTCAGATAAGAAACTTTACGCAATTTCTGCCCCGTTTTAACAGCTAGAAGCTTCAAATTTCACCAAATGCTTACGCATATAGCATATATTGTTGTCTGAAAAATCATAGAGATCGGTGGTATATATATTATATATTTCATATAAACTGTCATTTTTGGCCCTTTTTTACGGCTAGAAGCTTCAAAATTCATCAACTTTCATCAAATAGTTACGTTTAGGTCATATATTTTTGAAATACGTGATTCGTAGTCATAGTTTTTACATGCAGACCACAAAAAACGTGAAGCTTTGCATCCTCACACAAAGTACCTACCTATTTTTATACCTTTCATGAAAATGAAATGGTATATTAATTTCTTCACGAAACCCAAAATTGCAAGTCCTTAAAGGAAAACAGATAGACCCACCATTAAGTATACCGAAATAATCAGGTTGAAGAGCTGAGTTGATTTAGCCATATCCGTCTGTCCGTCTGTCCGTCTGTCTGTTTGTATGCAAACTAGTCCCTCAATTTTTGAGATATCTTGACGAAATTTGGTGAGCGGGTGTATTTGGGTGTCCGATTAGACATTTGTCGGAACCGGCCGGATCGGATCACTATAGCATATATCCTCCATACAACCGATTTTTCAGAAAAAGAGGATTTTTGTCATATCTTACTCAATTTAACAGATTGAAGCTTCAAACTTCACCATATAATTTCGTATATTGCACATATTGTTGCCTGAAAAAATTGATGAGATCGGTCGTATATATAGTATATATATGGTGGTATATATAATATATATATATAGTATATATATTTTTTCGCAATTTTAGCCCCATTTTAACAGCTAGAAGCTTCAAATTTCACCGAATGCTTACGTATATGGCATATATTGTTGTCTGAAAAAATCATAGAGATCGGTTGTATATATAGTATATATCTCATACAACCGATTGTTCAGATAAGAAACTTTGCGCAATTTCTGCCCCGTTTTAACAGCTAGAAGCTTCAAATTTCTCCAAATGCTTACGCATATAGCATATATTGTTGTCTGAAAAAATCATAGAGATCGGTGGTATATATATTATATATTTCATATAAACTGTCATTTTTGGCCCTTTTTTACGGCTAGAAGCTTCAAAATTCATTAAATTTCATCAAATAGTTACGTTTAGGTCATATATTTTTGAAATACGTGATTCGTAGTCATAGTTTTTACATGCAGACCACAAAAACGTGAAGCTTTGCATCCTCACACAAAGTACCTACCTATTTTTATACCTTTCATGAAAATGAAATAGTATATTAATTTCGTCACGAAACCCAAAATTGTAAGTCCTTAAAGGAAAACAGATAGACCCACCATTAAGTATACCGAAATAATCAGGTTGAAGAGCTGAGTTGATTTAGCCATGTCCGTCTGTCCGTCTGTCTGTTTGTATGCGAACTAGTCCCTCAATTTTTGAGATATCTTGATATAATTTGGTGAGCGGGTGTATTTGGGTGTCCGATTAGACATTTGTCGGAACCGGCCGGATCGGACCACTATAGCATATATCCTCCATACAATCGATTTTTCAGAAAAAGAGGATTTTTGTCATATCTTACTCAATTTAACAGATTGAAGCTTCAAACTTCACCATATAATTTCGTATATTGCACACATTGTTGCCTGAAAAAATTGATGAGATCGGTCGTATATATAGTATATATACCCCACAACCGATTGTTCAGATAAGAAACTTTTCGTAATTACTGCCCTATTTTAAGAGCTAGATGCTTCAAATTTCAACGAATGCTTACGTATGTAGCACATATTGTTGTCTGAAAAAATCATAAAGATCGGTGGTATATATAGTGTATATATGGTGGTCTATATAGTATATATATATATATATATTTTCGCAATTTTAGCCCCATTTTAACAGCTAGAAGCTTCAAATTTCACCGAATGCTTACGTATATGGCATATATTGTTGTCTGAAAAAATCATAGAGATCGGTTGTATATATAGTATATATCTCATTCAACCGATATTTCAGATAAGAAACTTTTCGCAATTTCTACCGCATTTTAACAGCTATAAGCTTCAAATTTCACCGATTGCTTACGTATATAGTATATATTGCTGTGTCAAAAAATTATAGAGATCGGTGATATATATAATATATATATGATGGTATATATAGTATATATATATATATTTTTTTTTTGCGATTTCTGCCCCATTTTAACAGCTAGAAGCTTCAAATTTCACCAAATGCTTACGTTTAATAGCATATATTGATGTCTGAAAAAATCATTGAGATCGGTGGTATACATAGTATATATCTCATACAACCGATTGTTCAGATAAGAAACTTTGCGCAATTTCTGCTCCATTTTAACAGCTAGAAGCTCCAAATTTCACCAAATGCTTACGCATATAGCATATATTGTTGTCTGAAAAAATCATTGAGATCGGTGGTATATATATTATATATTTCATATAAACTGTCATTTTTGGCCCTTTTTTACGGCTAGAAGCTTCAAAATTCATCAAATTTCATCAAATAGTTACGTTTAGGTCATATATTTTTGAAATACGTGATTCGTAGTCATAGTTTTTACATGCAGACCACAAAAACGTGAAGCTTTGCATCCTCACACAAAGTACCTACCTATTTTTATACCTTTCGTGAAAATGAAATGGTATATTAATTTCGTCACGAAACCCAAAATTGTAAGTCCTTTAAGAAAAATAGATAGACCCAACATTAAGTATACCGAAATAATCAAGTTGAAGAGCTGAGTTGATTTAGCCATGTCCGTCTGTCCGTCTGTCTGTTCGTATGCAAACTAGTCCCTCAATTTTTGAGATATCCTGATAAAATTTGGTGAGCGGGTGTATTTGGGTGTCCGATTAGACATTTGTCGGAACCGGCCGGATCGGACCACTATAGCATATATCCTCCATACAACCGATTTTTCAGAAAAAGAGGATTTTTGTCATATCTTACTCAATTTAACAGATTGAAGCTTCAAACTTCACCATATAATTTCGTATATTGCACATATTGTTGCCTGAAAAAATTGATGAGATCGGTCGTATATATAGTATATATCCCCCACAACCGATTTTTCAGATAAGAAACTTTTCGTAATTACTGCCCTATTTTAAGAGCTAGAGGCTTCAAATTTCAACGAATGCTTACGTATATAGCATATATTGTTGTCTGAAAAATCATAAAGATCGGTGGTATATATAGTATATATATGGTGGTATATATAGTATATATATATAGTATATATATATATATTTTCGCAATTTTAGCTCCATTTTAACAGCTAGAAGCTTCAAATTTCACAAAATGCTTACGTATATGGCATATATTGTTGTCTGAAAAAATAATAGAGATCGGTTGTATATATAGTATATATCTCATTCAACCGATTGTTCAGATAAGAAACTTTTCGCAATTTCTACCCCATTTTAACAGCTGTAAGCTTCAAATTTCACCGATTGCTTACGTATATAGTATATATTGCTGTGTCAAAAAATCATAGAGATCGGTGATATATATAATATATATATGATGGTATATGTAGTATATATATAGTATATATATATTTTTTTTGCGATTTCTGCCCCATTTTAACAGCTAGAAGCTTCAAATTTCACCAAATGCTTACGTGTATAGCATATATAAATCATTGAGATCGGTGGTATACATAGTATATATCTCATACAACCGATTGTTCAGATATTTGCGCAATTTCTGCCCCGTTTTAACAGCTAGAAGGTTCAAATTTCACCAAATGCTTACGCATATAGAACATATTGTTGTCTGAAAAAATCATAGAGATCGGTGGTATATATATTATATATTTCATATAAACTGTCATTTTTGGCCCTTTTTTACGGCTAGAAGCTTCAAAATTCATCAAATTTCATCAAATAGTTACGCTTAGGTCATATATTTTTGAAATACGTGATTCGTAGTCATAGTTTTTACATGCAGATCACAAAAAACGTGAAGCTTTGCATCCTCACACAAAGTACCTACCTATTTTTATACCTTTCATGAAAATGAAATAGTATATTAATTTCGTCACGAAACCCAAAATTGTAAGTCCTTAAAGGAAAACAGATAGACCCACCATTAAGTATACCGAAATAATCAGGTTGAAGAGCTGAGTTGATTTAGCCATATCCGTCTGTCCGTCTGTCTGTTTGTATGCAAACTAGTCCCTCAATTTTTGAGATATCTTGACAAAATTTGTTGAGCGGGTGTATTTGGGTGTCCGATTAGACATTTGTCGGAACCGGCCGGATCGGACCACTATAGCATATATCCTCCATACAACCGATTTTTCAGAAAAAGAGGATTTTTGTCATATCTTACTCAATTTAACAGATTGAAGCTTCAAACTTCACCATATAATTTCGTATATTGCACATATTGTTGCCTGACAAAATTGATGAGATCAGTCGGATATATAGCATATATCCCCCACAACCGATTGTTCAGATAAGAAACTTGTCGTAATTACTGCCCTATTTTAAGAGCTAGAGGCTTCAAATTTCAACGAATACTTACGTATATAGCATATATTGTTGTCTGAAAAAATCATAAAGATCGGTGGTATATATAGTATATATATGGTGGTATATATAATATATATATATATATATATATACAGCTAGAAGCTTCAAGTTTCACCAAATGCTTACGTGTATAGCATATATTGATGTCTGAAAAAATCATTGAGATCGGTGGTATACATAGTATATATCTCATACAACCGATTGTTCAGATAAGAAACTTTGCGCAATTTCTGCCCCGTTTTAACAGCTAGAAGCTTCAAATTTCACCAAATGCTTACGCATATAGCATATATTGTTGTCTGAAAAAATCATAGAGATCGGTGGTATAAATATTATATATTTCATATAAACTGTCATTTTTGGCCCTTTTTTACGGCTAGAAGCTTCAAAATTCATCAAATTTCATCAAATAGTTACGTTTAGGTCATATATTTTTGAAATACGTGATTCGTAGTCATAGTTTTTACATGCAGACCAGAAAAAACGTGAAGCTTTGCATCCTCACACAAAGTACCTACCTATTTTTATACCTTTCATGAAAATGAAATGGTATATTAATTTCGTCACGAAACCCAAAATTGTAAGTCCTTAAAGAAAAATAGATAGACCCAACATTAAGTATACCGAAATAATCAGGTTGAAGAGCTGAGTTGATTTAGCCGTGTCCGTCTGTCCGTCTGTCTGTTTGTATGCAAACTAGTCCCTCAATTTTTGAGATATCTTGATATAATTTGGTGAGCGGGTGTATTTGGGTGTCCGATTAAACATTTGTCGGAACCGGCCGGATCGGACCACTATAGCATATATCCTCCATACAACCGATTTTTCAGAAAAAGAGGATTTTTGTCATATTACTCAATTTAACAGATTGAAGCTTCAAACTTCACCATATAATTTCGTATATTGCACATATTGTTGCCTGAAAAAATTGATGACATCGGTCATATATATAGTATATATCCCCCACAACCGATTGTTCAGATAAGAAACTTTTCGTAATTACTGCCCTATTTTAAGAGCTAGAGGCTTCAAATTTCAAGGAATGCTTACTTATATAACATATATTGTTGTCTGAAAAAATCATAAAGATCGGTGGTATATATAGTATATTAATAGTGGTATATATAGTATATATATATAGTATATATATATATATATATATTTTCGCAATTTTAGCCCCATTTTAACAGCTAGAAGGTTCAAATTTCACCGAATGCTTACGTATATGGCATATATTGTTGTCTGAAAAAATCATAGAGATCGGTTGTATATATAGTATATATCTCATTCAACCGATTGTTCAGATAAGAAACTTTTCGCAATTTCTACCGCATTTTAACAGCTATAAGCTTCAAATTTCACCGATTGCTTACGTATATAGTATATATTGCTGTGTCAAAAACTCATAGAGATCGGTGATATATATAATATATATATGATGGTATATATAGTATATATATAGTATATATATATTTTTTTTTGCGATTTCTTTCCCATTTTAACAGCTAGAAGCTTCAAATTTCACCAAATGCTTACGTGTAATAGCATATATTGATGTCTGAAAAAATCATTGATATCGGTGGTATACATAGTATATATCTCATACAACCGATTGTTCAGATAAGAAACTTTGCGCAATTTCTGCCCCATTTTAACAGCTAGAAGCTTCAAATTTCACCAAATGCTTACGCACATAGCATATATTGTTGTCTAAAAAAATCAATGAGATCGGTGGTATACATAGTATATATCTCATACAGCCGATTGTTCAGATAAGAAACTTTTCGTAAATACTGCCCTATTTTAAGAGCTAGAGACTTCAAATTTCAACGAATACTTACGTATATAGCATATATTGTTGTCTGAAAAAATCATAAAGATCGGTGGTATATGTAGTATATATATGGTGGTATATATAATATATATATATAGTATATATATTTTTTCGCAATTTTAGCCCCATTTTAACAGGTAGAAGCTTCAAATTTCACCGAATGCTTACGTATATGGCATATATTGTTGTCTGAAAAAATCATTGAGATCGGTGGCATACATAGTATATATCTCATTCAACCGATTGTTCAGATAAGAAACTTTTCGCAATTTCTACCCCATTTTAACAGCTGTAAGCTTCAAATTTCACCGATTGCTTAGGTATATAGTATATATTGCTGTGCCAAAAAATCATAGAGATCGGTGATATATATAATATATATATGATGGTATATATAGTATATATATAGTATATATATATTTTTTTTTGCGATTTCTGCCCCATTTTAACAGCTAGAAGCTTCAAGTTTCACCAAATGCTTACGTGTATAGCATATATTGATGTCTGAAAAAAATCATTGAGATCGGTGGTATACATAGTATATATCTCATACAGCCGATTGTTCAGATAAGAAACTTTGCCCATTTTAGGCCCGTTTTAACAGTTAGAAGCTTCAAATTTCACCAAATGCTTACGCATATAGCATATATTGTTGTCTGAAAAAGTCATAGAGATCGGTGGTATATATATTATATATTTCATATGAACTGTCATTTTTGGTCCTTTTTTACGGCTAGAAGCTTCAAAATTCATCAAATTTCATCAAATAGTTACGTTTAGGTCATATATTTTTGAAATACGTGATTCGTAGTCATAGTTTTTACATGCAGACCACAAAAAACGTGAAGCTTTGCATCCTCACACAAAGTACCTACCTATTTTTATACCTTTAATGAAAATGAAATGGTATATTAATTTCGTCACGAAACCCAAAATTGTAAGTCCTTTAAGAAAAATAGATAGACCCAACATTAAGTATACCGAAATAATCAGGTTGAAGAGCTGAGTTGATTTAGCCATGTCCGTCTGTCCGTCTGTCTGTTTGTATGCAAACTAGTCCCTCAATTTATGAGATATCTTGATAAAATTTGGTGAGCGGGTGTATTTGGGTGTCCGATTAAACATTTTTCGGAACCGGCCGGATCGGACCACTATAGCATATATCCTCCATACAACCGATTTTTCAGAAAAAGAGGATTTTTGTCATATCTTACTCAATTTAACAGATTGAAGCTTCAAACTTCACCATATAATTTCGTATATTGCACATATTGTTGCCTGAAAAAATTGATGAGATCGGTCGTATATATAGTATATATCCCCCACAACCGATTTTTCAGATAAGAAACTTTTCGTAATTACTGCCCTATTTTAAGAGCTAGAGGCTTCAAATTTCAACGAATGCTTACGTATATAGCATATATTGTTGTCTGAAAAATCATGAAGATCGGTGGTATATATAGTACATATATGGTGGTATATATAGTATATATATATAGTATATATATATATTTTCGCAATTTTAGCTCCATTTTAACAGCTAGAAGCTTCAAATTTCACAGAATGCTTACGTATATGGCATATATTGTTGTCTGAAAAAATAATAGAGATCGGTTGTATATATAGTATATATCTCATTCAACCGATTGTTCAGATAAGAAACTTTTCGCAATTTCTACCCCATTTTAACAGCTATAAGCTTCAAATTTCACCGATTGCTTACGAATATAGTATATATTGCTGTGTCAAAAAATCATAAAGATCGGTGATATATATATTATATATTTCATATAAACTGTCATTTGTGGCCCTTTTTTACGGCTAGAAGCTTCAAAATTCATCAAATTTCATCAAATAGTTACGTATAGGTCATATATTTTTGAAATACGTGATCCGTAGTCATAGTGTTTACATGCAGACCACAAAAAACGTGAAGCTTTGCATCCTCACACAAAGTACCTACCTATTATTATACATTTCATGAAAATGAAATGGTATATTAATTTCGTCACGAAACCCAAAATTGTAAGTCCTTAAAGGAAAACAGATAGACCCACCATTAAGTATACCGAAATAATCAGATTGAAGAGCTGAGTTGATTTAGCCATGTCCGTCTGTCGGTTTGTATGCAAACTTGTCCCTCAATTTTTGAGATATCTTGACAAAATTTGGTGAGCGGGTGTATTTGGGTGTCCGATTAGACATTTGTCGGAACCGGCCGGATGGGACCACTATAGCATATATCCTCCATACAACCGATTTTTCAGAAAAAGAGGATTTTTGTCATATCTTACTCAATTTAACAGATTGAAGCTTCAAACTTCACCATATAATTTCGTATATTGCACATATTGTTGTCTGAAAAAATCACAGAGATCGGTTGTATATATAGTATATATCTCATACAACCGATTGTTCAGATAAGAAACCTTTCGAAATTTCTACCCCATTTTAACAGCTATAAGCTTCAAATTTCACCGATTGTTTACGTATATAGTATATATTGTTGTGTCAAAAAAAGAGTAAAAATAGAGATCGGTGATATATATAATATATAAAATATATATATATTTTTTTGCGATTTCTGCCCCATTTTAACAGCTAGAGGCTTCAAATTTCAACAAATGCTTACGTATATAGCATATATTGTTGTCTGAAAAAATCATAAAGATCGGTGGTATATATAGTATATATATGGTGGTATATATAGTATATATATATAGTATATATATATTTTTTCGCAATTTTAGCCCCATTTTAACAGCTAGAAGCTTCAAATTTCACCGAATGCTTACGTATATGGCATATATTGTTTTCTGAAAAAATCATAGAGATCGGTTTTATATATAGTATATATCTAATTCAACCGATTGTTCAGATAAGAAACTTTTCGCAATTTCTACCCCATTTTAACAGCTATAAGCTTCAAATTTCACCGATTGCTTACGTATATAGTACATATTGCTGTGTCAAAAAATCATAGAGATCGGTGATATATATAATATATATATGGTGGTATATATAGTATATATATTTTTTTTTTTTGCGATTTCTGTCCCATTTTAACAGCTAGAAGCTTCAAATTTCACCAAATGCTTACGTGTATAGCATATATTGATGTCTAAAAAAATCATTGAGATCGGTGGTATACATAGTATATATCTCATACAACCGATTGTTCAGATAAGAAACTTTGCTCAATCTCTGCCCCGTTTTAACAGCTAGAAGCTTCAAATTTCACCAAATGCTTACGCATATAGCATATATTGTTGTCTGAAAAAATCATAGAGATAGGTGGTATATATATTATATACTTCATATAAACTCTCATTTTTGGCCCTTTTTTACGGCTAGAAGCTTCAAAATTCATCAAATTTCATCAACTAGTTACGTTTAGGTCATATATTTTTGAAATAGGTGATTCGTAGTCATAGTTTTTACATGCAGACCACAAAAAACGTGAAGTTTTGCATCCTCACACAAAGTACGTACCTATTTTATAAGCTTTTATTTAGTTTCACTTTTGTTGTCTGTAATGGAATCTTTCAAGTTAAATTTGATACACTTCCCGATGTCCGATTGAGCTGAAATTTTGCACACATGTATAACTCCGATGACAATGCAATATTACTTTGTTAGAATTCGATAAATTAATCGATAACACAGTTATCGGTAAAGATTTGTATTTACTTTGGCATAACAGCCTAAGTCCCATACAAACTCGCCGGTACCTATCCGTGGATTGTGATATTTGGACGTGATGAATCACGCGTGTCACGCGTGGTGAATCTCAACGCTTGCGAAAAGCGGAGACACAACCCTCTGTTGTATTTCTGTGTATAACAAACATAGCTAAATTTTTAAGGCTGTTTAACTCTGTAATCTTTTCTGTAATTTATTTTGCTTTTGGAAAAATTACCTATTTGAAAAAGCTGGCTGAAAAATATTGGCATAACAGCTTAAGTTAAATCAAGAATGGAAAATCTTGGAAAATTTGAGCAGATGTGGTAATTTCACGTGTCCGTTGAACGAAATATTGACAATCTGCTGATCATCGCTAGGAAATTAGCGACATTCCATCAACTAAGCAGCACTTTAGCAATACTACTGTTATTATTTGGCCGCTCAAACACACACATATTAATTGTGCATTAAATCTAAAATATACAAATACACCATAATAATTTACACGGCCAAAGCCATAATAATTTACACGGGTCATCAATTCTTTCTCTGATTCAAAATCTGAACTACCAGCCCTACCGTCAACAGCTCAGTGTCATCATTGCCAGTAGCGCCAATAACACCAAACTCGTGCCTGACACACAAAAGTCGTTTCACTCAATAGCGCAAGTAAAATGTACTACGCACTCACTACTAAGTAGCGTCAACAATTTGCTTGGAGTCATTTCGTCAATGAGCTACCATTGAGCTGGCACCGCATTGGCGCTGGCGCCATGCAATTTACATCACTAAAATTGCGCGAATGCCCAGGCTCATGACTTTGTTAATCCAGATGGTGAAAACGAACACTCAAAGGAATGCAACCTTGCAAACAACAGCCGTCATTTTCAAAGTGTAAAAATTCTGTGATACAACGAACGCTAACGCGGTTAGGCTCTTATCGGTAAGTGTTGCATACTTTTCTGCGCACTTGATTTTGTTTTACAGATTTTTGGCGATGGAATTTTAGCTAAGCGAAAGTTGGAATATTAGCCGTGTTTTTTTATACACGCGTATAGGTTTACGTTAACGCGTGAACAAAACGCCTATCCTCGCTTACATAATGCTTAGGAGACCCATCTAGCGGCAGTGGTTAAACAACTAGTTACAGCTACAGCGTGTACTGAAAAGCGGAGACACGCCCCTCTGTTGTATGCCTGTGTATAACATATAGCCAAATCAGTTGCGATGAATTGTGGACACACATAGAATACATAGAATTAGTGTAGGGAGTGAAACAAAAACACATATTTCAGTTACATCTGCGTATAATGCGTATTGGAATTTATTAGTACACATTTTATGCGCAGCAACTTCAGAGGTGTATTTAAAGTTTGGCGCTTAGCAGTCCATATAAATTATGAGCGTATAGACGTTTACGTGTAAAAAAAAAATACGGCTATTATTTTAAAACAGATCTAACACACAGAGCAGAGATCTGCAATGAGTAGTTGTAAACTGAACACCACATAGGCCAAGTCACAATAAAATATGATTTTAAGTTAGTTAACACTGTTTGACACAATTTTATATGTGCTCTCTGTCAAAAGCCGAGTTAGGTCTTTAGCAGGTATTCGAATCGAAGAACTTGACTGTTCAGAGTTGACATCGAATAAACCCTGTAATGTTGATGCATTAAAAGAAATGGATAGAATGAGAAACGTTACAAATAACTAAGTAAAGTTTACGTAACTAATTTAAACAATATTTTACCCTACTAAAAATTAAAAAAAAAATTCATATTTAAATTAAATTTAAGAAAAAGGCTTTTCTAAGAACAAGCTTCTATTACTTGTTAATAAAACGAACTAAAAGGTAAAAAATTAAATTAAAGAAAAAAAAACTTTTTTAAAAATAAGCTTTTATTATTTTGGTTAATAAAATTAACTAAAAAGTAAACAATAAATTGACTCTAAAGAAATATAACACTTCATAAGTTCATTGTAAACTTAAACGATAATTAGGCTTTTTCGTCTGCGACAAAAAAATTCTATATCGTACATAATTATATATTTTTAACATTAAAACTTTACACCTAAATTATTAAAGCTTACAGTTTATATCACAGTCCTAATTGTTCTAATAAAAGCGTGTTACATTGCGACAGCAAGAAAATGAGATCAAATGTTCTTAATTATACCATCAAAATTTAACACGTTTTTTATTAGAAGAATTTCGACTGTGATATAAACTGTAAGATTTAATAATTTAGGTGTAAAGTTTTAATGTTAAAAATATATAATTATGTACGATATAGAATTTTTTTGTCGCAGACGAAAAAGCCTAATTATCGTTTAAGCTTACAATGAACTCATGAAGTGTTATATTTCTTTAGAGTCAATTTATTGTTTACTTTTTAGTTAATTTTATTAACCAAAATAATAAAAGCTTATTTTTAAAAAAGTTTTTTTTTCTTTAATTTTATTTATACTCAGTTGAGCAGAGTTCACAGAGTATATTAACTTTGATTGGATAACGGTTGGTTGTACAGGTATAAAGGAATCGAGATAGATATAGACTTCCATATATCAAAATCATCAGTATCGAAAAAAAATTTGATTGAGCAATGTCCGTCCGTCCGTCCGTCCATCCGTCTGCCCGTTAACACGATAACTTGAGTAAATTTTGAGGTATCTTGATTAAATTTGGTATGTAGATTCCTGGGCACTCATCTCAGATCGCTATTTAAAATGAACGATATCGGACTATAACCACGCCCACTTTTTCGATATCGAAAATTTCGAAAAACCGAAAAAATGTGATAATTCATTGCCAAAGGCGGTTAAAGCGATGAGACTTGTTAGATGGGTTGACGTTATGACGCAGACCAGAAAATTAGTAAGAATTTGGACAATGGGCGTGGCACCGCCCACTTTTACAAGAAGGTAATTTAAAAGTTTTGCAAGCTGTAATTTGGCAGTCGTTGAAGATATCATGATGAAATTTGGCAGGAACGTTACTACTATTACTATATATGTGTTAAATAAAAATTAGCAAAATTGGATGAAGAACACGCCCACTTTTTAAAAAAATTTTTTTTTAAATTCAAATTTTAACAAAGTTCAACTCCAGTAATGATATGATGCAACAAAATACAAAAATAAAAGAAAATTTCAAAATGGGCGTGGCTCCGCCCATTTTCATTTAGTTTGTCTAGAATACTTTTAATGCCATAGGATAGGATAGGATAGGTTAGGTGGTAGCTGCCCTGATAAGGATAGCTCACTTGGACAACACGAAGGTCCGTTGTGATACCACATACACCAAAAATAACGGTGACCTAGATCCAGCTACTTAGAGAATCGTTGGGTAGCAACGATAAAGCTCCGAATGATACCGATCTCAACTTTGGATATATCCTCGGGAGATCCAAGTGAGTCGCGACCGAAGTACTTTCGCCTAATTCTGGCAAAAGCTGGACAATCAAGCATAAAGTGATTTGGTGATTCCACCTCATCATCCTCCATACAGCTGCAGCAGGATGGAGTTTCCAGTATATTGAGACGTACCGCATGGATACCCATGGGACAGTGCCCTGTCAAAACCCCAATGACCATTGATAGGTGAGCCTTAGTGAACCCAATTATTTCAGCAGACCTCCTGCCATCCACTTTCGGCCAGAAAGATCTTGCTACCCTGCAAGACGTGGTATAATAAGTCAAAAAAAAATTTACCAATCCTTCTCAACTTTGGTAGGGGCATAGATTCTATGACGGTAACTGTTCTGTGTGAAAATGGGCGAAATCGGTGGAAGCCATGCCCAGTTTTTATACACAGTCCACCGTCTGTCCTTCCGCTCGGCCGTTAACACAATAACTTGAGCAAAAACCGATATATCTTTACTAAACTTAGCCCACGTACTTATATGAACTCACTTTATTTTGGTACAAAAAATGGCAGAAATCCGACCATAACCACGCCCACTTTATCGATATCGAAAATTACGAAAAATGAAAAAAATTCCATAATTCTATACCAAATACGAAAAAAGGGATGAAACATTGTAACTGGATTGGTTTATTGACGCAAAATATAACTTTGGAAAAAACTTTGTAAAATGGGTGTGACACCTACCATATTAAGTAGAAGAAAATGAAAAAGTTCTACAAGGCGAAATCAACAGCCCTTGGAATCTTGGCAGGAATACTGTTAGTGGTATTGCATATATAAATAAATTAGCAGTACCCGACAGATGATTTTCTGGATCACCTGGTCCACATTTTGGTCGATATCGCGAGAACGCCTTCACATATACATCTAAGGGCCACTCGCTTTTAAAACCCTCATTAATACCTTTAACTTGATATCCATATCGTACAAACACATTCTAGAGTCACCGCTGGCCCACCCTAATGGCGATATCTCGAAAAGGCGTCCACCTATAGACCTAATGCCCACTCCCTCTTAAAATGCTCAGTAACACCTTTCGTTTGATACCCATATCGTACAAACACATTCTAGAGTCACCCCCGGCCCACCCTAATGACGATATATCGAAAAGGCGTCCACCTATAGACCTCATGCCAACTCCCTCTTAAAATGCTCAGTAACACCTTTCGTTTGATACCCATATCGTACAAACATTCTAGAGTCACCCTTGGTCCACCTTTATGGCGATATCTCGAAAAGGCGTCCACCTATAGAACTAAGGATTACTCCCTTTTAAAATACTCATTACCACCTTTCATTTGATACCCATATCGTACAAACACATTCTAGAGTCACCCCTGGCCCACCCTAATGGCGATATTTTGAAAAGGCGTCCACCTATAGACCTAATGCCCACTCCCTCTTAAAATGCTCAGTAACACCTTTCGTTTGATACCCATATCGTACAAACATTCTAGAGTCACCCCTGGCCCACCCTAATGGCGATATCTCGAAAAGGCGTCCACCTATAGACCTAATGCCCACTCCCTCTTAAAATGCCCAGTAACACCTTTCGTTTGATACCCATATCGTACAAACACATTCTAGAGTCACCCCTGGCCCACCCTAATGACGATATCTCGAAAAGGCGTCCACCTATAGACCTCATGCCCACTCCCTCTTAAAATGCTCAGTAACACCTTTCGTTTGATACCCATATCGTACAAACATTCTAGAGTCACCCTTGGTCCACCTTTATGGCGATATCTCGAAAAGGCGTCCACCCATAGAACTAAGGATTACTCCCTTTTAAAATACTCATTACCACCTTTCATTTGATACCCATATCGTACAAACACATTCTAGAGTCACCCTGGCCCACCCTGATGGCGATATCTCGAAAAGGCGTCCACCTATAGACCTATTGCCCACTCCCTCTTAAAATGCTCAGTAACACCTTTCGTTTCATACCCATATCGTACAAACATTCTAGAGTCACCCCTGGCCCACCCTAATGGCGATATCTCGAAAAGGCGTCCACCTATAGACCTAATGCCCACTCCCTCTTAAAATGCTCAGTAACACCTTTCGTTTGATACCCATATCGTACAAACATTCTAGAGTTACCCTTGGTCCACCTTTATGGCGATATCTCGAAAAGGCGTCCACCTATAGAACTAAGGGTTACTCCCTTTTAAAATACTCATTACCACCTTTCATTTCATACCCATATCGTACAAACACATTCTAGAGTCACCCTGGCCCACCCTAATGGCGATATCTCGAAAAGGCGTTCACCTATAGACCTAATGCCCACTCCCTCTTAAAATGCTCAGTAACACCTTTCGTTTGACACCCATATCGTACAAACATTCTAGAGTCACCCTTAGTCCACCTTTATGGCGATATCTCGAAAAGGTGTCCACCTATAGAACTAAGGATTACTTCCTTTTAAAATACTCATTACCACCTTTCATTTGATACCCATATCATACAGACACATTCTAGAGTCACCCCTGGCCCATCCTAATGGCGGTATCTCGAAAAGGCGTCCACCTAAAGACCTAATGCCCACTCCCTCTTAAAATGCTCAGTAACACCTTTCGTTTGATACCCATATCGTACAAACATTCTGGAGTCACCCTTGGTCCACCTTTATGGCGATATCTCGAAAAGGCGTCCACCTATAGAACTAAGGATTACTCCCTTTTAAAATACTCATTACCACCTTTCATTTGATACCCATATCGTACAAACACATTCTAGAGTCACCCTGGCCCACCCTAATGGCGATATCTCGAAAAGGCGTCCACCTATAGACCTAATGGCCACTCCCTCTTAAAATGCTCAGTAACACCTTTCATTTGATACCCATATCGTACAAACACATTCTAGAGTAACCCTGGCCCACTCTAATGTCGATATCTCGAAAAGGCGTCCACCTATAGACCTAATGTCCACTCCCTCTTAAAATGCTCAGTAACACCTTTCGTTTGATACCCATATCGTACAAACATTCTAGAGTCACCCTTGGTCCACCTTTATGGCGACATCTCGAAAAGGCGTCCACCTATAGAACTAAGGATTACTCCCTTTTAAAATACTTATTACCACCTTTCATTTGATACCCATATCATACAGACACATTCTAGAGTCACCCCTGGCCCACCCTAATGGCGATATCTCGAAAAGGCTTCCACCTATAGACCTAATGCCCACTCCCTCTTAAAATGCTCAGTAACACCTTTCGTTTGATACCCATATCGTACAAATTTTCTAGAGTCACCCCTGGCCCACCCTAATGGCGATATCTCGAAAAGGCGTCCACCTATAGACCTAATGCCCACTCCCTCTTAAAATGCTCAGTAACACCTTTCGTTTGATACCCATATCGTACAAACATTCTAGAGTCACCCTTGGTCCACCTTTATGGCGATATCTCGAGACGGCGTCCACCTATGGAACTAAGGATCACTCCTTTTCAAAATACTCATTAACAGCTTTCATTTGATACCCATATCGTACAAACATATTCTAGAGTCACCCCTGGTCCACCTTTATGGCGATTTCTCGAAAAGGCGTTCACCTATAGAACTAAAGCCCATTCCCTTTTAAAATACTCATTACCACCTTTCATTTGATACCCATATCGTACAAACACATTCTAGAGTCACCCCTGGTCCACCTTAATGGCGATATCTCGAAAAGGCGTCCACCGATAGACCTAAGGCCCACTCCCTCTTAAAATGCTCAGTAACACCTTTCATTTGATACCCATATCGTACAAACAAATTCTATAGTCAGCCCTGGTCCACCTTTATGGCGATATCCCTAAATGGCATCCATCCATAGAAATATGGCCTACTCTCTCTTAAAATACTCTTTAATACCTTCCATTTGATACACATGTCATACAACCACATTCCAGGGTTACCCTAGGTTCATTTTCTACATGGTGATTTTCCTTATTTTGTCTCCATAGCTCTCAACTGAGTATGTAATGTTCGGTTACACCCGAACTTAGCCTTCCTTACTTGTTTATTTTATATTTATCTTAAAAATTGTTTAGATATGTTCAAATTTCACCAAATTTTTACGTGTATAGCATATACTGTTGTCTGAAAAAATCATAGAGACCGGTGGTATATATAGTATATATCTCATACAACCGATTGTTGAGATAAGAAACTTTGCGCAATTTCTTCCCCATTTTAACAGCTAGAAGCTTCAAGTTTCACCAAATGCTTACGTGTATAGCATATATTGTTGTCTAAAAAAATCATTAAGATCGGTGGTATATATAGTATATATCTATAACAACCGATTGTTCAGATAAGAAACTTTGCGCAGTTTCTGCCCCATTTTAGCAACTAGAAGCTTCAAATTTCACCAAATGCTAACGTACATAGCATATATTGTTGTCTGAAAAAATCATAGAGATCGGTTGTATATATAGTATATATCTCATTCAACCGATTGTTCAGATAAGAAACTTTTCGCAATTTCTACCCCATTTTAACAGCTATAAGCTTCAAATTTCACCGATTGCTTAGGTATATAGTATATATTGCTGTGTCAAAAAATCATAGAGATCGGTGATATATATAATATATATATGATGGTATATATAGTATATATATAGTATACTAGCCTTTACCCGCGGCCCCGTCCGCAAGGAGAAAATAAAATATATGTGCTATTCACGTTAACCTGCTTATCAACTTATCTGTTTAAAAATTATTTTTGTCTAATGTATTTTATTTTTGTAATTTAGTATAAAAAAGAACAAAGTGAGAAGATAAGCTGAAAGGCACGCTTTCATGAATAGTACAATAAAGTTTTTTTCGAATTAAAAAAATACATTTTATTTTTAAATTAAATTAACTGATATGGGAGGGGTGAAAGAATTACTACTCATAGAACAAAGGAGTGAACCTACAATTAGCTAAAACCAAAGAGAATTTTTTAGATGAAAATAGTGTTGCTTTTTCGGGTATTTAGTTGGTTAAAATATTACAAAAAGTGTAATTATAGTTATAACTGTTCGTTACACGATTCATTTAAAAAACTCAAAAATAGAACGAAAAAGCTGTATTAGATTGAAGATAAAACATACGGAATTTTAATTACGAATAATTAGCAGCAAATCTACGGCCATAAAAGCTCATAATTTAAAAAGGCATGTGTGCTGAACTACCGGTTGCGAAGAGACCTAAAATGATCCCGGAAGGGTCCCAAGAGTATACTAAAATTCCCGGACAGATCCCGAAAATCATCCAGATATTAACCAGGAAGGGTCCCAAAATGATTCAGAAATAGTCCCGAAAAGTCGTGAAATAACCCTGATGGGATCCCGAACTGATCCCAAAACCCATCCCGAAATGATGCCCATATGATCCCGTAATAATACAGAAAAAGTAACGAAGTGACCCCTGAAAGGTCCCCAAATGGTCGCTACACGATTCCGTATTAGTATCGAAAAAGTACCGAAACGACCCCAACGGGTTCCCAAACGGATGCCGGAAACCATCCAGAAATGATACCGAAAGCTCCCCAAATGATCCCGTATTAGTCCCGAAAAAGTACAGGAATATCCCCGACGGGATTCCTGACGGATCCCGAAAACCATCCAGAAATTATGCCGGAAGGGACACCAAATGATCCCGAAAAAGTCACGAAATGATCCCGACGGGATCCCGGATGGATCCCCGAAAACCACACAGAAATGATGCCGAAAGGGTCTCCAAATGAACCCGAAAAAGTCCCGAAATGACCCCGACGGTATCCCGAAAACAAACCAGAAATGATGCCGGTAACCCCAAATGATCCCGAAATAGTCCCGAAATGACCCCGACGGGATCCCGGACGGATCCCGAAAACCAACCAGAAATGATGCCGGAAGGGATCCCAAATGATCCCGAAAAAGTCCCGAAATGACCCCGATGGGATCCCGGACGGATCCCGAAAACCATCAAGAAATGATGGCGAAAGTGTCCCCAAATGATCCAGTATTAGTCGGGGAAAAGTATCGAAATGACCCCGACGGGATCCCGGACGGATCCGCAAAACCATCTTGTAATGATGCCGGAAGGTACCCCAAATGATCCCGAAAAAATCCCGAAATGACCCCGATGGGATCCCGGACGGATCCCGAAAACCATCCAGAAATGATGCCGGAAGGGACCCCAAATGATCCGGAAAAAGTCCCGAAATGACCCCGATGGGATTCCGGACGGATCCCGAAAACCCGCCAGAAATGATGGCGAAAGGGTCTCCAACTGATCCCGTATTAGTCCCGAAAAAGTCCCGAAATGACCACGACGGAATCCCGGACGGGTCCCTAAAAAATTATCCCGTATTAGTCCCGAAAAAGTCCCGAAATGACCCCGACGGGATCCCGAAAGGATCGCGAAAACTATCCAGAAATGAAGCCGGAAAGGTCCCCAAATGATCCCTTAATAGTCCCGAAATTACCCTGCTGGGATCCCGAACGGATCCCGAAAACCATACAGAAATGATGCCGAAAAGCTCCCCAAATGATCCCGTATTAGTCCCGAAAAAGTACAGGAATGTCCCCGAAGGGTTCCCAAACGAATACCGGAAACCATCCAGAAATGATACCGAAAGGGTCTCCAAATGATCCCGTATTAGTCCCGAAAAAGTCCCGAAATGACCACGACGGGATCCCGGACGGGTCCCCAAAACCATCTTGAAATGTGGCCGGAATGTCCCCCAAATGATCCCGAAAAAGTCCTGAAATGACCCCGACGGGATCCCGGACGGATCCCGAAAACCATCCAGAAATGATGGCGAAAGGGTCTCCAAATGATCCCGAAAAAGTCCTGAAATTACCCCGACGGCATCCCGGACGGATCCCGAAAACCATCCAGAAATGATGGCGAAAGGGTCTCCAAATGATCCCGTATTAGTCCCGAAAAAGTCCCGAAAAAGTCCCGAAAAAGTCCCGAAATGACCACGACGGGATCCCGGACGGGTCCCCAAAACCATCTTGAAATGTGGCCGGAGGGTACACCAAATGATCCCGAAAAAGTCCTGAAATTACCCCGACGGCATCCCGGACGGATCCCGAAAACCATCCAGAAATGATGGCGAAAGGGTCTCCAAATGATCCCGTATTAGTCCCGAAAAAGTCCCGAAATGACCACGACGGGATCCCGGACGGGTCCCCAAAACCATCTTGAAATGTGGCCGGAAGGTCCCCCAAATGATCCCGAAAAAGTCCTGAAATGACCCCGACGGGATCCCGGACGGATCCCGAAAACCATCCAGAAATGATGGCGAAAGGGTCTCCAAATGATCCCGTATTAGTCCCGAAAAAGTCCCGAAATGACCACGACGGGATCCCGGACGGGTCTCCAAAAAATTATCCCGTATTAGTCCCGAAAAAGTCCCGAAATGACCTCGACGGGATCCCGAAAGGATCGCGAAAACTATCCAGAAATGAAGCCGGAAAGGTCCCCAAATGATCCCCTAATAGTCCCGAAATTACCCTGCTGGGATCCCGAACGGATCCCGAAAACCATACAGAAATGATGCCGAAAAGCTCCCCAAATGATCCCGTATTAGTCCCGAAAAAGTACAGGAATGTCCCCGAAGGGTTCCCAAACGAATACCGAAAACCATCCAGAAATGATACCGAAAGGCTCCCCAAATGATCCCTTATTAATCCCGAAAAAGTACAGGAATAGCCCCGACGGGATTGCTGACAGATCCGGAAAACCATCCAGAAATTATGCCGGAATGGAACCAAATGATCCCGAAAAAGTCCTGAAATGGCCCCGATGGGATCCCGAACGGATCCCGAAAACCATCCAGAAATGATGCCGAAAGGCTCCCCAAATGATCCCGTGTTAGTCCCGAAAAAGTGCAGGAATAGCTCCGACGGGATTCCTGACGGATCCGTAAAACCATCCAGAAATTATGCCCGAAGGGACACCAAAAGATCCCGAAAAAGTCCCGGAATTACCCCGACGGGATCCCAGACGGATCCCAAAAACCATCCAGAAATGATGGCGAAAGGGTCTCCAAATGATACCGTATTAGTCCCGAAAAAGTCCCGAAATTACCCCGACGGGATCCCGGACGGATCCGCAAAACCATCTTGTAATGATGCCGGAAGGTACCCCAAATGATCCCGAAAAAATCCCGAAATGACCCCGATGGGATCCCGGACGGATCCCGAAAACCATCCAGAAATGATGCCGGAAGGGACCCCAAATGATTCGGAAAAAGTCCCGAAATGACCCCGATGGGATCCCGGACGGATCCCGAAAACCAGCCAGAAATGATGGCGAAAGGGTCTCCAACTGATCGCGTATTAGTCCCGAAAAAGTCTCGAAATTACCACGACGGGATCCCGAAAGGATCGCGAAAACTATCCAGAAATGAAGCCGGAAAGGTCCCCAAATGATCCCCTAATAGTCCCGAAATTACCCTGCTGGGATCCCGAACGGATCCCGAAAACCATCCAGAAATGATGCCGGAAGGCTCCCCAAATGATCCCGTATTAATCCCGAAAAAGTACAGGAATGTCCCAGAAGGGTTCCCAAACGGATACCGGAAACCATCCAGAAATGATACAGAAAGGCTCCCCAAATGATCCCGTATTAGTTCCGAAAAAGTACAGGAACAGTCCCGACGGTATTCCTGACGGATCCCGAAAACCATCCAGAAATTATGCCGGAATGGACACCAAATGATCCCGAAAAAATCCCGAAATGGCCCCGATGGGACCCCGAACGGATCCCGAAAACCATCCAGAAATGATACCGAAAGGTTCCCCAAATGATCCCGTATTAGTCCCGAAAAAGTACAGGAATAGCCCCGACGGGATTCCTGACGGATCCGGAAAACCATCCAGAAATTATGCCGTAAGGGACCCCAAGTGATCCCGAAAAGGTCCCGAAATGACCCCGGTGGGATCCCGAACGGATCCCGAAAACCATCCAGAAATGATGCCGAAAGGCTCCCAAAATGATCCCGTATTAGTCCCGAAAAAGTGCTGGAATGGCCCCGACGGGTTCCCAAACGGACACCGGAAACCATCCAGAAATGATACCGAAAGGCTCCCAAAATGATCCCGTATTAGTCCCGAAAAAGTACAGGAATAGCTCCGACGGCATTCCTGACGGATCCGGAAAACCATTCAGAAATTATGCCGGAAGGGACACCAAATGATCCCGAAAAAGTCTCGAAATGATCCCGATGGGATCCCGGACGGATCCCGAAAACCAACCAGAAATGATGCCGAAAGGGTCTCCAAATGATCCCGTATTAGTCGCGAAAAAGTCCCGAAATGACCCCGACGGAATCCCGACGGATCCCGAAAACCATCCAGAAATGATGGCGAAAGGGTCCCCAAATGATCCCGTATTAGTCGGGGAAAAGTCTCGAAACCGACGGGATCCCAGACGGAATGAAATTGGAAGAGACCCCAAATGATCCCGAAAAAGTCCCAAAATGACCCCGATGGGATCCCGGACGGATCCCGAAAACCATCCAGAAATGACGGCGAAAGGGTCTCCAAATGATCCCGTATTAGTCCCGAAATGACCCCGATGGGATCCCGAACGGATCCCGAAAACTATCCAGAAATGATTCCAGAAAGTTCATCAGAGGATCCCCTAATAGTCCCGAAATGACCCTGACGGGATCCCGGACGGATCCCGAAAACCATCCAGAAATGATGCCGAAAGGGCACCCAAATGATCCAGTATTAGACGAGAAAAATTCCCGAAATGACCCCGGCGGGATCCCGGACGGATCTCGAAAACCACACAGAAATTATGGCGGAAGATACCCCAAATGATCCCTAAATAGCCCCGAAATGGCCGTGACGGGATCCCGGACGTATCCCGAAAACCATTCAGAAATGATGCCGCAAGGGACCAACAATATACCCGAAAAAGTCCCGTAATGATCCCGGAAACCATCAAGAATTTATCTCTCAAAGTTACGCAAATGATCCCGAAAATACCCCGACGGGATGCCGGACGGATTCCGAAACCCATCCAGAAATGATGAGGGAAGGGTCCCCTAATGATCGCAAAATAGTCCCGAAATGATCCCGGAATAGTCCCGAAAATGTCCCAAAATAACCCCGACGGGATCCCGGACGGAGCCCGAAAACTTTACAGAAATTATCCCGGAAGGGTCCCAAAATGATCCTGAAATAGTCCCGAAATGACCTCGACGGGATCCCGGACGGATCCCGAAAACCATCCAGAAATGATCCCGGAAGGGCTCGATATGACCCTAATGGGATTACAAATAAGGTGAAGGTAATTATAAAACCATGTTAAAAAGGCAGCAGGAGCGTTGGAGCGAATGAAAAGTTACAAAGAAACATACAGGTAAAGCTAATAAAAGCGTGCTAATGAAAACAATTGAAGGAGGGCGGATAGCGAGAGGAGACGGAGAGCACCACCGGTCGTTTTTCCAAATTGTTTAGATCTCGATCTGTATGAGCCAGATACCAAAAATTATACATTTAGAAGAACATTTATATTGAGTTATAACAACTTATAGACTTTACACCAGAGTGGCAGATAAAGGGGGGGGGGGGCGGCGGCGGAGGGTGTCACTGCTTACTTTGTAAGCCCTCGACTTATTTGACCCCTTGAGTCTGTGATATTGGTGAAGGCCAGTATACGTAAAGTTATAATGTGTAAAAATTATTAAAAAGAAATTGCTCGAAGGGGTCGTGGGACCCCCACCCCTCTTTCCATGTTTGAAAAAAATTTCGCTAGTAGACTACTGTCTGTGTCCCAAATTTCATCAAAATCCGTGTAGCCATTCTAGCGTGATTCAGTCGCAAAGACGAAAATATATAATAATTAAATTATAACTGTTCCTAGGGGGCGGGGACCACACCCCTTTTGAAAAATATATAGCTAGTAGATCCTTTTAGACTATTGGCTATATGTGTGCAAAATTTCATCCAAATCGGTCCAGCCGTTCTTGCGTGATTGAGTCACAAAGGCAAACGTTTGGACAAACATCCAAACATCCAAACATCCAAACATCTAAACATCCAAACTTTGCCATTTATAATATACATATATTAGATTATATAGCCTTTACCCGCGGCCCCGTCCGCAAGGAGAAAATAAAATATATGTGCTATTCACGTTAGCCTGCTTTTCAACTTATCTGTTTAAAAATTATTTTTGTCTAATGTATTTTATTTTTGTAATTTAGTATAAACAAGTAAGAACGGGACTGTCTTCGGCTGTACCGAAGACTTCATACCTTTCATGAATGGGGCTGAACAATAATCTTATCCCGTTCGTAATCTCCGAATAATCGGATGTATAAGATAAGATATATATAGTGAACAGATCTACATACCTTAACGATTTTTAAGATAAATATAAAATAAAAAACAGGTAGGTAATTTGTGTGAGGATGCAAAGTTTCAGGTTTTTTGTGGCGTGCGTGTAAAAACTATGACTACGAATCACGTATTTCAACAATATATGACGTAAACGTAACTATTTGATGAAATTTGATGAATTTTGAAGCTTCTAGCCGTAAAAAGGCCGTAAAAAAAAAATATATACTATATATATATACTATATATACCATCATATATACATTATATATATCACCGATCTCTATGATTTTTTGACACAACAATACATACTATATACGTAAGCAATCGGTGAAATTTGAAGCTTATAGCTGCTAAAATGGGGTAGAAATTGCGAAAAATTTCTTATCTGAACAATCGGTTGTATGAGATATATACTATATATACAACCGATCTCTATGATTTTTTCAGACAACAATATATGCTATATACGTAAGTATTCTGTGAAATTTGAAGCTTCTAGCTGTTAAAATGGGGCTAAAATTTGCAAAAATATATATATATATATATACTATATATACGACCATATATAAACTATATATACCACCGATCTTTATGATTTTTTCAGACAACAATATATGCTATATACGTAAGCATTCGTTGAAATTTGAAGCCTCTAGCTCTTAAAATACGGCAGTAATTACGAAAAGTTCCTTATCTGAAAAATCGGATATATACTATATATACGACCGATCTCATCAATTTTTTCAGGCAACAATACGTGCAATATACGAAAGTACATGGTGAAGTTTGAAGCTTCAATCTGTTAAATTGGGTAAGATATTACAAAAATCCTCTTTTTCTGAAAAATCGGTTGTATGGAGGATATATGCTCTAGTGGTCCGATCCGGTCGGTTCCGACAAATGTCTAATCGGACACCCAAATACACCCGCTCACCAAATTTTATCAAGATATCTCAAAAATTGAGGGACTAGTTTGCATACAAACAGACAGACGGACAGACGGACAGACGGACATGGCTAAATCAACTCAGCTCTTCAACCTGATTCTTTCGGTATACTTAATGGTGGGTCTATCTATTTTCCTTTAAGGACTTACAATTTTCGGTTTCGTGACGAAATTAATATACCATTTCATTTTCATGAAAGGTATAAAAACAGGTGGGTAATTTGTGTGAGGATGCAAAGTTTCAGGTTTTTTGTGGTGTGCGTGTAAAAACTATGACTACGAATCACGTATTTCAACAATATATGACGTAAGCGTAACTATTTGATGAAATTTGATGAATTTTGAAGCTTCTAGCCGTAAAAAGGGGGCAAAAATTAGAGTTTATATTGGGTATATAATATATATACCACCGATCTCTATGATTTTTTCAGACAACAATATATGCTATATACGTAAGCATATAGTGAAATTTGAAGCGTCTAGCTGTTAAAAAGGCGCAGAAATTGCGCAAAGTTTCCTAACTGAACAATCGGTTGTATGAGATATATACTATATATACCACCGATCTAAATGATTTTTTCAGACAACAATATATGCTATATACGTAAGCATTTTGTGAAATTTGAAGCTTCTAGCTGTTAAAACGGGGCAGAAATTGCGCAAAGTTTCTTATCTGAACAATCGGTTGTATGAGATATATACTATGTATACCACCGATCTCAATGATTTTTTCAGACATCAATATATGCTATACACGTAAGCATTTGGTGAAATTTGAAGCTTCTAGCTGTTAAAATGGTGCCGAAATCGTAAAAAAATATATATATACTATATATATATACTATATATACCATCATATATATATTATATATATCACCGATCTCTATAATTTTTTGACACAATAATACATACTATATACGTAAGCAATCGGTGAAATTTGAAGCTTATAACTGTTAAAATGGGGTAGAAATTGCGAAAAGTTTCTTATCTGAACAATCGGTTGTATGAGATATATACTATATATGCAACGAATCTCTATGATTTTTTCAGACAACAATATATGCTATATACGTAAGCAATCGGTGAAATTTGAAGCTTATAGCTGTTAAAATGGGGTAGAAATTGCGAAAAGTTTCTTATCTGAACAATCGGTTGTATGAGATATATACTATATATACAACCGATCTCTATGATTTTTTCAGACAACAATATATGCTATATACGTAAGTATTCTGTGAAATTTGAAGCTTCTAGCTGTTAAAATGGGGCTAAAATTTGCAAAAATATATATATATATATATACTATATATATATACTATATATACCACCATATATAAACTATATATACCACCGATCTTTATGATTTTTTCAGACAACAATATATGCTATATACGTAAGCATTCGTTGAAATTTGAAGCCTCTAGCTCTTAAAATAGGGCAGTAATTACGAAAAGTTCCTTTTCTGAACAATCGGTTGTATGGGATATATACTATATATACGACCGATCTCATCAATTTTTTCAGGCAACAATACGTGCAATATTCGAAAGTATATGGTGAAGTTTGAAGCTTCAATCTGTTAAATTGGGTAAGATATTACAAAAATCCTCTTTTTCTGAAAAATCGGTTGTATGGAGGATATATGCTATAGTGGTCCGATCCGGTCGGTTCCGACAAATGCCTAATCGGACACCCAAATACACACGCTCACCAAATTTTATCAAGATATCTCAAAAATTGAGGGACTAGTTTGCATACAAACAGACAGACGGACAGACGGACAGACGGACATGGCTAAATCAACTCAGCTCTTCAACCTGATTATTTCGGTATACTTAATGGTGGGTCTATCTATTTTCCTTTAAGGACTTACAATTTTCGGTTTCGTGACGAAATTAATATACCATTTCATTTTCATGAAAGGTATAAAAAGAACAAAGTGAGAAGATAAGCTGAAAGGCACGCTTTCATGAATAGTACAATAAAGTTTTTTTCGAATTAAAAAAAAATACATTTTATTTTTAAATTAAATTAACTGATATGGGTGGGGTGAAAGAATTACTACTCATAGAACAAAGGAGTGAACCTACAATTAGCTAAAACCAAAGAGAATTTTTTAGATGAAAATAGTGTTGCTTTTTCGGGTATTTAGTTGGTTAAAATATTACAAAAAGTGTAATTATAGTTATAACAGTTCGTTACACGATTCATTTAAAAAACTCAAAAATAGAACGAAAAAGCTGTAGTAGATTGAAGATAAAACATACGGAATTTTAATTACGAATAATTAGCAGCAAATCTACGGCCATAAAAGCTCATAAATTAAAAAGGCATGTGTGCTGAACTACCGGTTGCGAAGAGACCTAAAATGATCCCGGAAGGGTCCCAAGAGGATACTAAAATTCCCGGACAGATCCCGAAAATCATCCAGATATTAACCAGGAAGGGTCCCAAAATGATTCCGAAATAGTCCCGAAAATTCGTGAAATAACCCTGATGGGATCCCGAACTGATCCCAAAACCCATCCCGAAATGATGCCCATATGATCCCGTAATAATACAGAAAAAGTCACGAAGTGACCCCTGAAAGGTCCCCAAATGGTCGCTAAACGATTCCGTATTAGTACCGAAATGACCCCAACGGGTTCCCAAACGGATCCCGGAAACCATCCAGAAATGATACCGAAAGCCTCCCCAAATAATCCCGTATTAGTCCCGAAAAAGTACAGGAATGGCCCCGACGGGATTCCTGACGGATCCCGAAAACCATCCAGAAATTATGCCGGAAGGGACACCAAATGATCCCGAAAAAGTCACGAAATGATCCCGACGGGATCCAGGATGGATCCCCGAAAACCACACAGAAATGATGCCGAAAGGGTCTCCAAATGATCCCGAAAAAGTCCCGAAATGACCCCGACGGTATCCCGAAAACAAACCAGAAATGATGCCGGTAACCCCAAATGATCCCGAAATAGTCCCGAAATGACCCCGACGGGATCCCGGACGGATCCCGAAAACCAACCAGAAATGATGCCGGAAGGGACCCCAAATGATCCCGAAAAAGTCCCGAAATGACCCCGATGGGATCCCGAACGGATCCCGAAAACCATCAAGAAATGATGGCGAAAGTGTCCCCAAATGATCTCGTATTAGTCCCGAAAAAGTACAGGAATGGCCCCGACGGGATTCCTGACGGATCCCGAAAACCATCCAGAAATGATGCCGGAAGGGACGCCAAATGATCAAGAAAGAGTACCGAAATGGCCCCCAAGGGATCCCGGACGGATCCCGAAAACCATCCAGAAATGATGCCGGAAGGGGCCCCAAATGATCAAGAAAAAGTCCCGAAATGACCCCGACGGGATCCCGGACAGATACCGAAAACCATCCAGAAATGATGCCGGTAGGTACCCCAAATGATCCCGAAATAGTCCTGAATCCCGGACGGATCCCTTAAACTATCCACTATGATGCCCGAAAGGTCCTCAAATGATCCCCTAATAGTCCCGAAATGGCTCTGATGGGACCCCGGACGGATTCCGAAAACCATTCAGAAATGATGCCGATAGGTACCCCAAATGATCCCGAAATTTTTCCGAAATGACCCGTCGGGATCCCGAACGGATCCCGAAAACCATCCAGAAATGATGCCGGAAGGGGCCCCAAATGATCAAGAAAAAGTCCCGAAATGACCCCGACGGGATCCCGGACGGATACCGAAAACCATCCAGAAATGATGCCGGTAGGTACCCCAAATGATCCCGAAATAGTCCTGAATCCCGGACGGATCCCTTAAACTATCCACTATGATGCCGGAAAGTTCATCAAATGATCCCCTGATAGTCCCGAAATGACCCTGACGGGATCCCGGACGGATCCAGAAAACCATCCAGAAATGATGCCGAAAGGGCACCCAAATGATCCCGTATTAGACGAGAAAAATTCCCGAAATGACCCCGACGGGATCCCGGACGGATCTCGAAAACCATACAGAAATAATGACGGAAGATACCCCAAATGATCCCTAAATAGCCCGAAATGGCCGCGACGGGATCCCGGACGTATCCCGAAAACCATCCAGAAATGATGCCGCAAGGGACCAACAATAACCCCGAAAAAGTCCCGTAATGATCCCGGAAACCATGAAGAATTTATCTCTCAAAGTTACGCAAATGATCCCGAAAATACCCCGACGGGATGCCGGACGGATTCCGAAACCCATCCAGAAATGATGCCGGAAGGGTCCCCTAATGATCGCAAAATAGTCCCGAAATGATCCCGGAATAGTCCCGAAAATTTCCCAAAATAACCCCGACGGGATCCCGGACGGAGCCCGAAAACTATACAGAAATTATCCCGGAAGGGTCCCAAAATGATCCCGAAATAGTCCCGAAAAAGTCCCGAAATGACCTCGACGGGATCCCGGACGGATCCCGAAAACCATCCAGAAATGATCCCGGAAGGGTCTCGATATGACCCTAATGGGATTACAAATAAGGTGAAGGTAATTATAAAACCATGTTAAAAAGGCAGCAGGAGCGTTGGAGCGAATGAAAAGTTACAAAGAAACATACAGGTAAAGCTAATAAAAGCGTGCTAATGAAAACAATTGAAGGAGGGCGGATGGCGGGAGGAGACGGAGAGCACCACCGGTCGTTTTTCCAAATTGTTTAGATCTCGATCTGTATGAGCCAGATACCAAAAATTATACATTTAGAAGAACATTTATATTGAGTTATAACAATTTATAGACTTTACACCAGAGGGGGAGATAAAGGGGGGGGGGGCGGAGGGTGTCCCTGCTTACTTTGTAAGCCCTCGACTTATTTGACCCCTTGAGTCTGTGATATTGGTGAAGGCCAGTATACGTAAAGTTATAATGTGTAAAAATTATTAAAAAGTAATTGCTCGAAGGGGTCGTGGGACCCCCACCCCTCTTTCCATGTTTGAAAAAAACTTCGCTAGTAGACAAATTTCATCAAAATCCGTGTAGCCATTCTGGCGTGATTCAGTCGCAAAGACGAAAAAATATAATAATTAAATTATAACTGTTCCTAGGGTGCGGCGACCACGCCCCTTTTGAAAAATATATAGCTAGTAGATCCTTCTAGACTATTGGCTATATGTGTGCAAAATTTCATCCAAATCGGTCCAGCCGTTCTTGCGTGATTGAGTCACAAAGACAAACGTCTGGACAAACATCCAAACATCTAAACATCCAAACATCCAAACTTTGCCATTTATAATATACTAGCCTTTACCCGCGGCCCCGTCCGCAAGGAGAAAATTAAATATATGGGATATTCACGTTAGCCTGCTTATCAAGTTATCTGTTTAAAAAGATGTTTCTGTCCAATACATTTTATTTTTGTAATTGAGTAAAAAAAGAACTAAATGAGCTGATAACCTGACAGGATCCCCAAATAATCCCGAAATTATCCAGAAAAATCCACGAAATGACCCCGACGCTATCGCGGACAGATCCCGAAAACCATTTAGAAATGCCACGGAAGGGTCTCCAAAAGTTCCCGGAATAGTCCCAAAAAACCCGAAATGACAACGACACGATTCTAGACTTATCCAGAGAACCACAAAGAAATGATGCCACCATCCAGAAAATATCTAGGAAGGGTCCTTAGGGGATCCACGACGGATCGCGAAAACCATACAGAAATGATTCCGGAAGGGTCCCAAAATGATCCCGTATTAGTCCCGAAAAAGTCCTGAAATGACCCCGACGGGATCCCAGACGGATTCCGAAAACTATCCAGAAATGATGCCGGAAAGGTCCTCAAATGATCCCCTAATAGTCCCGAAATGACCCTGACGGGATCTCGAACGGACTCCTAAATGACCCGGACGGGATCCCGGACAGATCTCGAAATCCATCCAGAAATGATCTTGGAAACCCAAAATAATCCCGAAACAATATCTGAAAAGTCCAGAAATTACTCCGACGGGATCCCTCACGGATCCCAAAAACTATCCAGAAATGATGCCGGAATGTCCTCAAAAGATCCCCTAATAGTCCCGAAATGACCGAAAACCATCCAGAAATTATGCCGGAAGGGACCCCAAATTATCCCGAATACCATACAGAAATGATGCCGGAAAATACCCCAAATGATCCCCAAATAGTCCCAAAAAAGTTCCGAAATGACCCGGAAGGGATCCCGGACGGATCCCGAAAACCATCCAGAAATTATGCCGAAAGGGTCCCCTAATGATCCGATACCAGTCGATAAAAATTCCCGAAATAACCCCGACGGGATGCCGGACGGATCCTCAAAATCATATAGAAATGATGCCGGAAGGTACCCCAAAGGATCCCGAAATAGTTCCGTAATGAACCTGACGGGATCCCGGACGGATCCCGAAAACCATCTAGAAATGATGCCGGAAGGTACCCCAAATGATCCCGAAATAGTCTCGAAATGACCCCGACGGGATCCCGGACGGATCCCGAACACCATACAGAAATGATGCCGAAAGCGTCCCCAAATGATCCCGTATTAGTCGAGAAAAAGTCCCGAAATGAACCCGACTGGTTCCCGGACGGATCCCGAAAAGCATCCAGATATGATGCCGAAAGGGTCCCCAAATGATCCCGTATAAGTCGAGAAAAAGTCCCGAAATGACCAAGACGGGATCCCGGACGGATCCCGAAAACCATCCAGAAATGATGCCGAAAGCGTCCCCAAATGATCCCGTATTAGTCGAGAAAAAGTCCCGAAATGACCCCAACGGGTTCCCGGACGGATCCCGAAAAGCATCCAGATATGATGCCGAAAGGGTCGCCAAATGATCCCGTATTAGTCGAGAAAAAATCCCGAAATAACCCCGACGGGATCCCGGACGGATCCTCAAAATCATATAGAAATGGTGCCGGAAGGTAACCCAAATGATCCCAAAATAGTCCCGAAATGACCCTGATTGGATCCTGGACGGATCCCGAAAACCATCTAGCAATGATGCCGGAAGGTACCTCAAATGAACCCGTATTAGTCGAGAAAAAGTCCCAAAATTACCCTGAAGGGATCCCGAACGGATCCCGAAAACCATACAGAAATGATGCCGAAAAGGTCCCCAAATGATCCCGTATAAGTCGAGAAAAAGTCCCGAAATGACCAAGACGGGATCCCGGACGGATCCCGAAAACCATCCAGAAATGATGCCGAAAGCGTCCCCAAATGATCCCGTATTAGCCGAGAAAAAGTCCCGAAATGACCCCGACGGGATCCCGGACGGATCCCGAAAACCATCTAGAAATGATGCCGGAAGGTACCCCAAATGATCCCGAAATAGTCCCGAAATGACCCCGACGGGATCCCGGACGGATCCCGAAAACCATCCAGAAATGATGCCGAAAGCGTCCCCAAATGATCCCGTATTAGTCGAGAAAAAGTCCCGAACTGACCCCGGCGGGTTCCGGACGGATCCCGAAAACCATCGAGAAATGATGCCGAAAGCGTCCCCAAATGATCCCGTATAAGTCGAGAAAAAGTCCCGAAATGACCAAGACGGGATCCCGGACGGATCCCGAAAACCATCCAGAAATGATGCCGAAAGCGTCCCCAAATGATCCCGTATTAGCCGAGAAAAAGTCCCGAAATGACCCCGACGGGATCCCGGACGGATCCCGAAAACCATCTAGAAATGATGCCGGAAGGTACCCCAAATGATCCCGAAATAGTCCCGAAATGACCCCGACGGGATCCCGGACGGATCCCGAAAACCATCCAGAAATGATGCCGAAAGCGTCCCCAAATGATCCCGTATTAGTCGAGAAAAAGTCCCGAAATGACCCCAACGGGTTCCCGGACGGATCCCGAAAAGCATCCAGATATGATGCCGAAAGGGTCGCCAAATGATCCCGTATTAGTCGAGAAAAAATCCCGAAATAACCCCGACGGGATCCCGGACGGATCCTCAAAATCATATAGAAATGGTGCCGGAAGGTAACCCAAATGATCCCAAAATAGTCCCGAAATGACCCTGATTGGATCCTGGACGGATCCCGAAAACCATCTAGCAATGATGCCGGAAGGTACCTCAAATGAACCCGTATTAGTCGAGAAAAAGTCCCAAAATTACCCTGAAGGGATCCCGAACGGATCCCGAAAACCATACAGAAATGATGCCGAAAAGGTCCCCAAATGATCCCGTATAAGTCGAGAAAAAGTCCCGAAATGACCAAGACGGGATCCCGGACGGATCCCGAAAACCATCCAGAAATGATGCCGAAAGCGTCCCCAAATGATCCCGTATTAGTCGAGAAAAAGTCCCGAACTGACCCCGGCGGGTTCCGGACGGATCCCGAAAACCATCGAGAAATGATGCCGAAAGGGTCCCCAAATGATCCCGTATAAGTCGAGAAAAAGTCCCGAAATGACCAAGACGGGATACCGGACGGATCCCTAAAACCATCTAGCAATGATGCCGGAAGCTACCCCAAATGATCCCGTATTAGTCGAGAAAAAGTCCAAAAATGACCCCGACGGGATCCCTGAAGGATCCCGAAAACCATCTAGAAATGTTGCCGCAAGGTACCTCAAAGGAACCCGTATTAGTCGAGAAAAAGTCCCAAAATGATCCTGAAGGGATCCCGAACGGATCCCGAAAACTATACACAAATGATCCCGGAAGGGTCCCAAAATAATCCCGGAATAGTCCCGAAAAAGTCCAGAAATGACCCCGGCGGGATCGCGGACGGATCCCGAAAACCATCCAGAAATGATGCCGGAAGGGTCCCCAAATGATCGCGAAATAGTCCCGAAATGATCCCGGAATAGTCCCGAAAATGTCCAGAAATGACCCCGACGGGATCCCGAAAACCATCTAGAAATGATGCCGGAAGGTACCCCAAATGATCCCGAAATAGTCCCGAAATGACCCCGACGGGATCCCGGACGGATCCCGAAAACCATCCAGAAATGATGCCGAAAGCGTCCCCAAATGATCCCGTATTAGTCGAGAAAAAGTCCCGAAATGACCCCGACGGGATCCCGGACGGAACCCGAAAACCATCTAGAAATGATGCCGGAAGGTACCCCAAATGATCCCGAAATAGTCCCGAAATGACCCCGACGGGATCCCTGATGAATCCCGAAAACCATCTAGAAATGATGCCGCAAGGTACTTCAAAGGAACCCGTATTAGTCGAGAAAAAGTCCCAAAATGACCCTGAAGGGATCCCGAACGGATCCCGAAAACTATACACAAATGATCCCGGAAGGGTCCCAAAATAATCCCGGAATAGTCCCGAAAAAGTCCAGAAATGACCCCGGCGGGATCGCGGACGGATCCCGAAAACCATTTAGAAATGATGCCGAAAGGGTCCCCAAATGATCCCGTATTAGTCGAGAAAGGGCCCCGAAATGACCCTGACGGGATCCGGACGGAACTCGGAAACCATCCAGAAATGATGCCGAAAGGGTCCTCAAATGATCCCGTATCAGTCGAGAAAAAGTCCAGAAATGACCCCGACGGGACCCGGACGGATCCCGAAAACCATCCAGAAATGATGCCGAAAGGCTCCCCAAATGATCCCGTCTTAGTCGAGAAAAAGTTCCGAAATGACCCGACGGGATCCCGGACGGATCCCGAAAACCGTCCAGAAATGATGCCGGAAGGGTCCCCAAATGATCGCGAAATAGTCCCGAAATGATCCCGGAATAGTCCCGAAAATGTCCCAAAATAATCCCGACGGAATCCCGGACGGATCCCGAAAACTATACACAAATGATCCCGGAAGGGTCCCAAAATAATCCCGGAATAGTCCCGAAAAAGTCCAGAAATGACCCCGGCGGGATCGCGGACGGATCCCGAAAACCATCCAGAAATGATCCCTGAAGGGTCTCGATATGACCCTAATGGGATTACAAATAAGGTGAAGGTAATTATAAAACCATGTTAAAAAGGCAGCAGGAGCGTTGGAGCGAATGAAAAGTTACAAAGAAACATACAGGTAAAGCTAATAAAAGCGTGCTAATAAAAGCAATTGAAGGAGGGCGGATGGCGGGAGGAGGAGAGTACCACTGATCGTTTTTCCAAAATTGTTTAGATCTCGATCTGTATGAGCCAGATACCAAAAATTATTGATTTTAGGACAAAATTTACATTGAGTTATAACAATTTATAGATTTTGTACGAGAGAGGAAAGGGGGGGGGGGGGGGGGGGGGGGTGTGTCACTGCTCACTTTGTAAGCCCTCGACTTATTTCACCCATTGTGTTTGTAATATTGGTGAAGGTCAGTATACGTAAAGTTATAATGTGTAAAAATTGTTAAAAAGTAATTATTCGAAGGGGTCGTGGGACCCCCTTCCCCCTTTCCATGTTCGAAAAAAATTTCGCCAGTAGCCTATTATCTATCTCCCAAATTTCATCAAAATCCGTGAAGCCGTTCTGGCGTGATTCAGTCGCAAAAACAAAAAAATATAATAATTAAATTATAACTGTTCCTAGGGGGCGGAGACCACGCCCCTTTTGAAAAATATATAGCTAGTAGATCCTTCTAGACTATTGGCTATATGTATGCCAAATTTCATACAAATCCGTCTAGCCGTTCTTGCGTGATTGAGTCACAAAGACAAACGTCTGGACAAACATCCAAACATCCAAACATCCAAACATCCAAACATCTTAACATCCAAACTTTGCCATTTATAATATATATTAGATATATATATATATATATGTATTAGACTAGATATTAGATATATATTTTTTTTGCGATTTCTGCCCCATTTTAACAGCTAGAAGCTTCAAATTTCACCAAATGCTTACGTGTATAGCATATATTGATGTCTGAAAAAATCATTGAGAGCGGTGGTATACATAGTATATATCTCATACAACCGATTGTTCAGGTAAGAAACTTTGCGCAATTTCTGCCTTATTTTAACAGCTAGAAGCTTCAAATTTCACCAAATGCTTACACATATAGCATATATTGTCTGAAAAAATCATAGAGATCGGTGGTATATATATTATATATTTCATATAAACTGTCATTTTTGGCCCTTTTTTACGGCTAGAAGCTTCAAAATTCATCAAATTTCATCAAATAGTTACGTTTACTTAGGTCATATATTTTTGAAATACGTGATTCGTAGTCATAGTTTTTACATGCAGACCACAAAAAACGTGAAGCTTTGCATCCTCACACAAAGTACCTACCCATTTTTTATTTTATATTTATCTTAAAAATTGTTTAGATATGTTCAAATTTCACCAAATGTTTAGGTGTATAGCATATACTGTTGTCTGAGAAAATCATAGAGACCGGTGGTATATATAGTATATATCTCATACAACCGATTGTTGAGATAAGAAACTTTGCGCAATTTCTTCCCCATTTTAACAGCTAGAAGCTTCAAATTTCACCAAATGCTTACGTGTATAGCATATATTGTTGTCTAAAAAAATCATAGAGACCGGTGGTATATATAGTATATATCTCATACAACCGATTGTTGAGATAAGAAACTTTGCCCAATTTCTTCCTCATTTTACCAGCTAGAAGCTTCAAATTTCACCAAATGCTTACGTGTATAGCATATATTGTTGTCTAAAAAAATCATAGAGACCGGTGGTATATATAGTATATATCTCATACAACCGATTGTTGAGATAAGAAACTTTGCGCAATTTCTTCCCCATTTTAACAGCTAGAAGCTTCAAATTTCACCAAATGCTTACGTACATAGCATATATTGTTATCTGAAAAAATCATAGAGATCGGTTGTATATATATTATATACCCCATATAAACTGTATTTTTTTACCCCTTTTTTACGGCTAGAAGCTTCAAAATTCATCAAATTTCATCAAATAGTTACGTTTACGTCATATATTGTTGAAATACGTGATTCGTAGTCATAGTTTTTACACGCAGACCACAAAAAACCTGAAACTTTGCATCCTCACACAAAGTACCTACCTATTTTTATACCTTTCATGAAAATGAAATGGTATATTAATTTCGTCACGAAACCCAAAATTGTAAGTCCTTAAAGGAAAATAGATAGACCCAACATTAAGTATACCGAAATAATCAGGTTGAAGAGATGAGTTGATTTAGCCATGTCCGTCTGTCGGTCTGTCTGTTTGTATGCAAACTAGTCCCTCAATTTTTGAGATATCTTGATAAAATTTGGTGAGCGGGTTTATTTGGGTGTCCGATTAGACATTTGTCGGAACCGGTCGGATCGGACCACTATAGCATATATCCTCCATACAACCGATTTTTCAGAAAAAGAGGATTTTTGTCATATCTTACTCAATTTAAACAGATTGAAGCTTCAAACTTCACCATATAATTTCGCATATTGCACATATTGTTGCCTGAAAAAATTGATGAGATCGGTCGTATATATAGTATATTATCCCCCACAACCGATTGTTCAGATAAGAAACTTTTCGTAATTACTGCCCTATTTTAAGAGATAGAGGCTTCAAATTTCAACGAGTGCTTACGTATATATCATATATTGTTGTCTGAAAAAATCATAAAGATCGGTGGTATATATAGTATATATATGGTGGTATATATAGTATATATATATAGTATATATATATTTTCGCAATTTTAGCCCCATTTTAACAGCTAGAAGCTTCAAATTTCACCAAATGCTTACGTATATGGCATATATTGTCATCTGAAAAAAATCATAGAGATCGGTTGTATATATAGTATATATCTCATTCAACCCATTGTTCAGATAAGAAACTTTTCGCAATTTCTACCCCATTTTAACAGCTATAAGCTTCAAATTTCACCGATTGCTTACGTATATAGTATATATTTCTGTGTCAAAAAATCATAGAGATCGGTGATATATATAATATATATATGATGGTATATATAGTATATATATAGTATATATATATTTTTTATTTGCGATTTCTGCCCCATTTTAACAGCTTGGAGCTTCAAATTTCACCAAATGCTTACGTGTATAGCATATATTGATGTCTGAAAAAATCATTGAGATCGGTGGTATACATAGTATATATCTCATACAACCGATTGTTCAGATAAGAAACTTTGCGCAATTTCTGCCCCGTTTTAGCAGCTAGAAGCTTCAAATTTCACCAAATGCTTACGCATATAGCATATATTGTTGTCTAAAAAAATCATAGAGATCGGTGGTATATATATTATATATTTCATATAAACTGTCATTTTTGGCCCTTTTTTACGACGAGAAGCTTCAAAATTCATCAAATTTCATCAAATAGTTACGTTTATGTCATATATTTTTGAAATACGTGATTCGTAGTCATAGTTTTTACATGCAGACCACAAAAAACCTGAAGCTTTGCATCCTCACACAAAGTACCTACCTATTTTTATACCTTTCATGAAAATGAAATGGTATATTAATTTCGTCACGAAACCCAAAATTGTAAGTCCTTAAAGGAAAACAGATAGACCCCCATTAAATATACCATAATAATCGGACCACTATAGCATATATCCTCCAAACAACCGATTTTTCAGAAAAAGAGGATTTTTGTAATATCTTACTGAATTTAACAGATTGAAGCTTCAAACTTCACCATATTATTTCGTATGTTGCACATATTGTTGCCTGAAAAAATTGACGAGATCGGTCGTATTTATCCCCCACAACCGATTGTTCAGATAAGGAACTTTTCGTAATTGCTGCCCTATTTTAAGAGCTAGAGGCTTCAAATTTCAACGAATGCTTACGTATATAGCATATATTGTTGTCTGAAAAAATCATACAGATCGGTGGTATATATAGTATATATATGGTGGTATATATAGTATATATATATAATATATATATATATATTTTCGCAATTTTAACCCCATTTTAACAGCTAGGAGCTTCAAATTTCACCGAATGCTTACGTATATGGCATATATTGTTGTCTGAAAAAATCATAGAGATCGGTTGTATATATAGTATATATCTCATACAACCGATTGTTCAGATAAGAAACTTTTCGCAATTTCTACCCCATTTTAACAGCTATAAGCTTCAAATTTCACCGATTGTTTACGTATATAGTATATATTGTTTTGTCAAAAAAAGAGTCAAAATAGAGATCGGTGATATATATAATATATATATGATGGTATATATATATAGTATATATATATTTTTTTTTTTTGCTATTTCGGCCCCATTTTAACAGCTAGAAGCTTCAAATTTCACCAAATGCTTATGTGTATAGTATGTATTCTTGTCTGAAAAAATCATTTAGATCGGTGGTATATATCTCATACAACCGATTGTTCAGATAAGAAACTTTGCGCAATTTCTGCCCCATTTTAACAGCTAGAAGCTTCAAATTTAACCAAATGCTTACGTATATTGCATATATTGTTGCCTGAAAAAATTGATGGGATCAGTCATATATATAGTATATATCCCCCACAACCGATTGTTCAGATAAGAAACTTTTCGTAATTACTGCCCTATTTTAAGAGCTAGAGGCTTCAAATTTCAACGAATGCTTACGTATATAGCATATATTGTTGTCTGAAAAAATCATAAAGATCGGTGGTATATATATTATATATATGGTGGTATATATAGTATATATATATAGTATATATATATATATTTTCGCAATTTAACCCCATTTTAACAGCTAGAAGCTTAAAATTTCACCGAATGCTTACGTATATGGCATATATTGTTGTCTGAAAAAATCATAGAGATCGGTTGTATATATAGTATATATCTCATTCAACCGATTGTTCAGATAAGAAACTTTGCGCAATTTCTGCCCCGTTTTAACAGCTAGAAGCTTCAAATTTCACCAAATGCTTACGCATATAGCATATATTGTTGTCTGAAAAAATCATAGAGATCGGTGGTATATATATTATATACTTCATATAAACTGTCATTTTTGGCCCTTTTTTACGGCTAGAAGCTTCAAAATTCATCAAATTTCATCAAATAGTTACGTTTAGGTCATATATTTTTGAAATACGTGATTCGTAGTCATAGTTTTTACATGCAGACCACAAAAAACGTGAAGCTTTGCATCCTCACACAAAGTACCTACCTATTTTTTATTTTATATTTATCTTAAAAATTGTTTAGATATGTTCAAATTTCACCAAATGTTTACGTGTATAGCATATACTGTTGTCTGAAAAAATCATAGAGACCGGTGGTATATATAGTATATATCTCATACAACCGATTGTTGAGATAAGAAACTTTGCGCAATTTCTTCCCCATTTTAACAGCTATAAGCTTCAAATTTCACCAAATGCTTACGTACATAGTATATATTGTTATCTGAAAAAATCATAGAGATCGGTTGTATATATAGTATATATCTCATTCAACCGATTGTTCAGATAAGAAACTTTGCGCAATTTCTGCCCCGTTTTAACAGCTAGAAGCTTCAAATTTCAACAAATGATTACGTGTATAGCATATATTGTTGTCTAAAAAAATCATTGAGATCGGTGGTATATATTGTATATATCTCATACAACCGTTTGTTGAGATAAGAAACTTTGCGCAATTTCTTCCCCATTTTAACAGCTAGAAGCTTCAAATTTCACCAAATGCTTACGTGTATAGCATATATTGTTGTCTAAAAAAATCATAGAGACCGGTGTTATATATAGTATATATCTCATACAACCGATTGTTGAGATAAGAAACTTTGCGCTATTTCTTCCCCATTTTAACAGCTAGAAGCTTCAAATTTCACCAAATGCTTACGTGTATAGCATATATTGTTGTCTAAAAAAATCATAGAGACCGGTGGTATATATAGTATATATCTCATACAACCGATTGTTGAGATAAGAAACTTTGCGCAATTTCTTCCCCATTTTAACAGCTATAAGCTTCAAATTTCACCAAATGCTTACGTACATAGTATATATTGTTATCTGAAAAAATCATAGAGATCGGTTGTATATATATTATATACCCCATATAAACTGTATTTTTTACCCCTTTTTTACGGCGAGAAGCTTCAAAATTCATCAAATTTCATCAAATAGTTACGTTTAGGTCATATATTTTTGAAATACGTGATTCGTAGTCATAGTTTTTACATGCAGACCACAAAAAGCGTGAAGCTTTGCATCCTCACACAAAGTACCTACCTATTTTTATACCTTTCATGAAAATGAAATGGTATATTAATTTCGTCACGAAACCCAAAATTGTAAGTCCTTAAAGGAAAACAGATAGACCCACCATTAAGTATACCGAAATAATCAGGTTGAAGAGCTGAGTTGATTTAGCCATGTCCGTCTGTCGGTCTGTCTGTTTGTATGCAAACTAGTCCCTCAATTTTTGAGATATCTTGACAAAATTTGGTGAGCTGGTGTATTTAGGCGTCCGATTAGACATTTGTCGGAACCGGCCGGATCGGACCACTATAGCATATATCCACCATACAACCGATTTTTCAGAAAAAGAGGATTTTTGTAATATCTTACTCAATTTAACAGATTGAAGCTTCAAACTTCACCATATTATTTCGCATGTTGCACATATTGTTGCCTGAAAAAATTGATGAGATTGGTCGTATATATAGTATATATCCCCCACAACCGATTGTTCAGATAAGAAACTTTTCGTAATTGCTGCCCTATTTTAAGAGCTAGAGGCTTCACATTTCAACGAATGCTTACGTATATAGCATATATTGTTGTCTGAAAAAATCATACAGATCGGTGGTATATATAGTATATATATGGTGGTATATATAGTATATATATATTATATATATATATATTTTCGCAATTTTAGCCCCATTTTAACAGCTAGGAGCTTCAAATTTCACCGAATGCTTACGTATATGGCATATATTGTTGTCTGAAAAAATCATAGAGATCGGTTGTATATATAGTATATATCTCATACAACCGATTGTTCAGATACGAAACTTTTCGCAATTTCTACCCCATTTTATAACCTATAAGCTTCAAATTTCACCGATTGTTTACGTATATAGTATATATTGTTGTGTCAAAAAAAGAGTCAAAATAGAGATCGGTGATATATATAATCTATATATGATGGTATATATATATAGTATATATATATTTTTTTTTGCTATTTCGGCCCCATTTTAACAGCTAGAAGCTTCAAATTTCACCAAATGCTTACGTGTATAGCATATGTTGATGTCTGAAAAAATAATTGAGATCGGTGGTATACATAGTATATATCTCATACAACCGATTGTTCAGATAAGAAACTTTGCGCAATTTCTTCCCCATTTTAACAGCTAGAAGCTTCAAATTTCACCAAATGCTTATGTGTATAGTATATATTCTTGTCTGAAAAAATCAGTGAGATCGGTGGTATATATCTCATACAACCGATTGTTCAGATAAGAAACTTTGCGCAATTTCTGCCCCATTTTAACAGCTAGAAGCTTCAAATTTTACCAAGTGCTTACGTATATAGCATATATTGTTGACTGAAAAAATTAATGGGATCAGTCATATATATAGTATATATCCCCCACAACCGATTGTTCAGATAAGAAACTTTTCGTAATTTCTGCCCCATTTTAACAGCTAGAAGCTTCAAATTTAACCAAATGCTTACGTATATAGCATATATTGTTGCCTGAAAAAATTGATGGGATCAGTCATATATATAGTATATATCCCCCACAACCGATTGTTCAGATAAGAAACTTTTCGTAATTACTGCCCTATTTTAAGAGCTAGAGGCTTCAAATTTCAACGAATGCTTACGTATATAGCACATATTGTTGTCTGAAGAAATCATAAAGATCGGTGGTATATATAGTATATATATGGTGGTATATATAGTATATATATATATATTTTCGCAATTTAACCCCATTTTAACAGCTAGAAGCTTCAAATTTCACCGAATGCTTACGTATATGACATATATTGTTGTCTGAAAAAATCATAGAGATCGGTTGTATATATAGTATATATCTCATTCAACCGATTGTTCAGATAAGAAACTTTGCGCAATTTATGCCCCGTTTTAACAGCTAGAAGCTTCAAATTTCACCAAATGCTTACGCATATAGCATATATTGTTGTCTGAAAAAATTGATGGGATCAGTCATATATATAGTATATATCCCCCACAACCGATTGTTCAGATAAGAAACTTTTCGTAATTACTGCCCTATTTTAAGAGCTAGAGGCTTCAAATTTCAACGAATGCTTACGTATATAGCATATATTGTTGTCTGAAAAAATCATAAAGATCGGTGGTATATATATTATATATATGGTGGTATATATAGTATATATATATAGTATATATATATATATTTTCGCAATTTAACCCCATTTTAACAGCTAGAAGCTTAAAATTTCACCGAATGCTTACGTATATGGCATATATTGTTGTCTGAAAAAATCATAGAGATCGGTTGTATATATAGTATATATCTCATTCAACCGATTGTTCAGATAAGAAACTTTGCGCAATTTCTGCCCCGTTTTAACAGCTAGAAGCTTCAAATTTCACCAAATGCTTACGCATATAGCATATATTGTTGTCTGAAAAAATCATAGAGATCGGTGGTATATATATTATATACTTCATATAAACTGTCATTTTTGGCCCTTTTTTACGGCTAGAAGCTTCAAAATTCATCAAATTTCATCAAATAGTTACGTTTAGGTCATATATTTTTGAAATACGTGATTCGTAGTCATAGTTTTTACATGCAGACCACAAAAAACGTGAAGCTTTGCATCCTCACACAAAGTACCTACCTATTTTTTATTTTATATTTATCTTAAAAATTGTTTAGATATGTTCAAATTTCACCAAATGTTTACGTGTATAGCATATACTGTTGTCTGAAAAAATCATAGAGACCGGTGGTATATATAGTATATATCTCATACAACCGATTGTTGAGATAAGAAACTTTGCGCAATTTCTTCCCCATTTTAACAGCTATAAGCTTCAAATTTCACCAAATGCTTACGTACATAGTATATATTGTTATCTGAAAAAATCATAGAGATCGGTTGTATATATAGTATATATCTCATTCAACCGATTGTTCAGATAAGAAACTTTGCGCAATTTCTGCCCCGTTTTAACAGCTAGAAGCTTCAAATTTCAACAAATGATTACGTGTATAGCATATATTGTTGTCTAAAAAAATCATTGAGATCGGTGGTATATATTGTATATATCTCATACAACCGTTTGTTGAGATAAGAAACTTTGCGCAATTTCTTCCCCATTTTAACAGCTAGAAGCTTCAAATTTCACCAAATGCTTACGTGTATAGCATATATTGTTGTCTAAAAAAATCATAGAGACCGGTGTTATATATAGTATATATCTCATACAACCGATTGTTGAGATAAGAAACTTTGCGCTATTTCTTCCCCATTTTAACAGCTAGAAGCTTCAAATTTCACCAAATGCTTACGTGTATAGCATATATTGTTGTCTAAAAAAATCATAGAGACCGGTGGTATATATAGTATATATCTCATACAACCGATTGTTGAGATAAGAAACTTTGCGCAATTTCTTCCCCATTTTAACAGCTATAAGCTTCAAATTTCACCAAATGCTTACGTACATAGTATATATTGTTATCTGAAAAAATCATAGAGATCGGTTGTATATATATTATATACCCCATATAAACTGTATTTTTTACCCCTTTTTTACGGCGAGAAGCTTCAAAATTCATCAAATTTCATCAAATAGTTACGTTTAGGTCATATATTTTTGAAATACGTGATTCGTAGTCATAGTTTTTACATGCAGACCACAAAAAGCGTGAAGCTTTGCATCCTCACACAAAGTACCTACCTATTTTTATACCTTTCATGAAAATGAAATGGTATATTAATTTCGTCACGAACCCCAAAATTGTAAGTCCTTAAAGGAAAACAGATAGACCCACCATTAAGTATACCGAAATAATCAGGTTGAAGAGCTGAGTTGATTTAGCCATGTCCGTCTGTCGGTCTGTCTGTTTGTATGCAAACTAGTCCCTCAATTTTTGAGATATCTTGACAAAATTTGGTGAGCTGGTGTATTTAGGCGTCCGATTAGACATTTGTCGGAACCGGCCGGATCGGACCACTATAGCATATATCCACCATACAACCGATTTTTCAGAAAAAGAGGATTTTTGTAATATCTTACTCAATTTAACAGATTGAAGCTTCAAACTTCACCATATTATTTCGCATGTTGCACATATTGTTGCCTGAAAAAATTGATGAGATTGGTCGTATATATAGTATATATCCCCCACAACCGATTGTTCAGATAAGAAACTTTTCGTAATTGCTGCCCTATTTTAAGAGCTAGAGGCTTCACATTTCAACGAATGCTTACGTATATAGCATATATTGTTGTCTGAAAAAAATCATACAGATCGGTGGTATATATAGTATATATATGGTGGTATATATAGTATATATATATTATATATATATATATTTTCGCAATTTTAGCCCCATTTTAACAGCTAGGAGCTTCAAATTTCACCGAATGCTTACGTATATGGCATATATTGTTGTCTGAAAAAATCATAGAGATCGGTTGTATATATAGTATATATCTCATACAACCGATTGTTCAGATACGAAACTTTTCGCAATTTCTACCCCATTTTATAACCTATAAGCTTCAAATTTCACCGATTGTTTACGTATATAGTATATATGTTGTTGTGTCAAAAAAAGAGTCAAAATAGGAGATCGGTGATATATATAATCTATATATGATGGGTATATATATATAGTATATATATATTTTTTTTTTGCTATTTCGGCCCCATTTTAACAGCTAGAAGCTTCAAATTTCACCAAATGCTTACGTGTATAGCATATGTTGATGTCTGAAAAAATAATTGAGATCGGTGGTATACATAGTATATATCTCATACAACCGATTGTTCAGATAAGAAACTTTGCGCAATTTCTTCCCCATTTATAACAGCTAGAAGCTTCAAATTTCACCAAATGCTTATGTGTATAGTATATATTCTTGTCTGAAAAAATCAGTGAGATCGGTGGTATATATCTCATACAACCGATTGTTCAGATAAGAAACTTTGCGCAATTCTGCCCCATTTTTAACAGCTAGAAGCTTCAATTTTACCAAGTGCTTACGTATATAGCATATATTGTTGACTGGAAAAAATTAATGGGATCAGGTCATATATATAGTATATATCCCCCACAACCGATTGTTCAGATAAGAAACTTTTCGTAATTTCTGCCCCATTTTAACAGCTAGAAGCTTCAAATTTTAACCAAATGCTTACGTTATATAGCATATATTGTTGCCTGAAAAAATTGATGGGATCAGTCATATATATAGTATATATCCCCCACAACCGATTGTTCAGATAAGAAACTTTTCGTAATTACTGCCCCTATTTTAAGAGCTAGAGGCTTCAAATTTCAACGAATGCTTACGTATATAGCACATATTGTTGTCTGAAGAAATCATAAAGATCGGTGGTATATATAGTATATATATGGTGGGTATATATAGTATATATATATATATTTTCGCAATTTAAACCCCCATTTTAACAGCTAGAAGCTTCAAATTTCACCGAATGCTTACGTATATGACATATATTGTTGTCTGAAAAAATCATAGAGATCGGTTGTATATATAGTATATATCTCATTCAACCGATTGTTCAGATAAGAAACTTTGCGCAATTTATGCCCCGTTTTAACAGCTAGAAGCTTCAAATTTCACCAAATGCTTACGCATATAGCATATATTGTTGTCTGAAAAAATCATAGAGATCGGGTGGTATATATATTATATACTTCATATAAACTGTAATTTTTGGCCCTTTTTTACGGCTAGAAGCTTCAAAAATTCATCAAATTTCATCAAATAGTTACGTTTTAGGTCATATATTTTTGAAATACGTGATTCGTAGTCATAGTTTTTACATGCAGACCACAAAAAAACGTGAAGCTTTGCATCCTCACACAAAGTACCTACCTATTTTTTATTTTATATTTATCTTAAAAATTGTTTAGATATGTTCAAATTTCACCAAATGTTTACGTTGTATAAGCATATACTTTTGTCTGAAAAAATCATAGAGACCGGTGGTATATATAGTATATATCTCATACAACCGATTGTTGAGATAAGAAACTTTGCGCAATTTCTTCCCCCATTTTAACAGCTAGAAGCTTCAAATTTCACCAAATGCTTACGTGTATAGCATATATTGTTTGTCTAAAAAAATCATAGAGACCGGTGGTATATATAGTATATATCTCATACAACCGATTGTTGAGATAAGAAACTTTGCGCAAATTCTTCCCCATTTTAACAACTAGAAGCTTCAAATTTCACCAAATGCTCACGTACATAGCATATATTGTTATCTGAAAAAATCAAAGAGATCGGTTGTATATATATTATATACCCCATATAAACTGTATTTTTTACCCCTTTTTTACGGCTAGAAGCTTCAAAATTCATCAAATTTCATCAAATAGTTACGTTTACGTCATATATTGTTGAAATACGTGATTTGTGTCATAGTTCTTACACGCAGACCACAAAAAAACATGACACTTTGCATCCTCACACAAAGTACCTACCTATTTTTATACCTTTCATGAAAATGAAATGGTATATTAATTGCGTCACGAAACCCAAAATTGTAAGTCCTTAAAGGAAAATAGATAGACCCAACATTAAGTATACCGAAATAATCAGGTTGAAGAGCTGAGTTGATTTAGCCATGTCCGTCTGTCGGTCTGTCTGTTTGTATGCAAACTAGTCCCTTAATTTTTGAGATATCTTGATAAAATTTGGTGAGAGGGTGTATTTGGGTGTCCGATTAGACATTTGTCGGAGCCGGCCGGATCGGACCACTATATCATATATCCTCCATACAACCGATTTTTCAGAAAAAGAGGATTTTTGTCATATCTTACTCAATTTAACAGATTGAAGCTTCAAACTTCACCATATAATTTCGTATATTGCACCTATTGTTGCCTGAAAAAATTGATGAGATCGGTCGTATATATAGTATATATCCCCCACAACCGATTGTTCAGATAAGAAACTTTTCGTAATTACTGCCCTATTTTAAGAGCTAGAGGCTTCAAAATTTCAACGAATGCTTACGTATATAGCATATATTGTTGTCTGAAAAAATCATAAAGATCGGTGGTATATATAGTATATATATGGTGGTATATATAGTATATATATATTTTCGCAATTTTAGCCCCATTTTAACAGCTAGAAGCTTCAAATTTCACCGAATGCTTACGTATATGGCATACATTGTTGTCTGAAAAAAATCATAGAGATCGGTTGTATATATAGTATATATCTAATTCAACCCATTGTTCAGATAAGAAACTTTTCGCAATTTCTACCCCATTTTAACAGCTATAAGCTTCAAATTTCACCGATTGCTTACGTATATAGTATATATTTCTGTGTCAAAAAATCATAGAGATCGGTGATATATATAATATATATATGATGGTATATATAGTATATATATAGTATATATATATATTTTTTTACGATTTCTGCCCCATTTTAACAGCTACGAGCTTCAAATTTCACCAAATGCTTACGTGTATAGCATATATTGATGTCTGAAAAAATCATTGAGATCGGTGGTATACATAGTATATATCTCATACAACCGATTGTTCAGATAAGAAACTTTGCGCAATTTCTGCCCCGTTTTAACAGCTAGAAGCTTCAAATTTCACCAAATGCTTACGCATATAGCATATATTGTTGTCTGAAAAAATCATAGAGATCGGTGGTATATATATTATATATTTCATATAAACTGTCATTTTTGGCCCTTTTTTACGGCGAGAAGCTTCAAAATTCATCAAATTTCATCAAATAGTTACGTTTAGGTCATATATTTTTGAAATACGTGATTCGTAGTCATAGTTTTTACATGCAGACCACAAAAAACGTGAAGCTTTGCATCCTCACACAAAGTACCTACCTATTTTTATACCTTTCATGAAAATGAAATGGTATATTAATTTCGTCTCGAAACCCAAAATTGTAAGTCCTTAAAGGAAAACAGATAGACCCACCATTAAGTATACCGAAATAATCAGGTTGAAGAGCTGAGTTGATTTAGCCATGTCCGTCTGTCCGTCTGTCTGTCTGTCTGTTTGTATGCAAACTAGTCCCTCAATTTTTGAGATATCTTGACAAAATTTGGTGAGCGGGTGTATTTAGGCGTCCGATTAGACATTTGTCGGAACCGGCCGGATCGGACCACTATAGCATATATCCTCCATACAACCGATTTTTCAGAAAAAGAGGACTTTTGTAATATCTTACTCAATTTAACAGATTGAAGCTTCAAACTTCACCATATTATTTCGTATGTTGCACATATTGTTGCCTGAAAAAATTTGATGAGATCGGTCGTATATATCCCCCACAACCGATTGTTCAGATAAGAAACTTTTCGTAATTGCTGCCCTATTTTAAGAGCTAGAGGCTTCATATTTCAACGAATGCTTACGTATATAGCATATATTGTTGTCTGAAAAAATCATACAGATCGGTGGTATATATAGTAATATATGGTGGTATATATAGTATATATATATAATATATATATATTTTTTCGCAATTTTAGCCCCATTTTACCAGCTAGGAGCTTCAAATTTCACCGGATGCTTACGTATATGGCATATATTGTTGTCTGAAAAAATCATAGAGATCGGTTGTATATATAGTATATATCTCATACAACCGATTGTTCAGATAAGAAACTTTTCGCAATTTCTACCCCATTTTAACAGCTATAAGCTTCAAATTTCACCGATTGTTTACGTATATAGTATATATTGTTGTGTCAAAAAAAGAGTCAAAATAGAGATCGGTGATATATAATATATATATGATGGTATATATATATAGTATATATATATATTTTTTTTTGCTATTTCGGCCCCATTTTAACAGCTAGAAGCTTCAAATTTCACCAAATGCTTACGTGTATAGCATATGTTGATGTCTGAAAAAATAATTGAGATCGGTGGTATACATAGTATATATCTCATACAACCGATTGTTCAGATAAGAAACTTTGCGCAATTTCTGCCCCATTTTAACAGCTAGAAGCTTCAAATTTCACCAAGTGCTTACGTATATAGCATATATTGTTGCCTGAAAAAATTGATGGGATCAGTCATATATATAGTATATATCCCCCACAACCGATTGTTCAGATAAGAAACTTTTCGTAATTACTGCCCTATTTTAAGAGCTAGAGGCTTCAAATTTCAACTAATGCTTACGTATATAGCATACATTGTTGTTTGAAAAATCATAAAGATCGGTTGTATATATAGTATATATATGGTGGTATATATAGTATATATATATAGTATATATATATATATATATTCGCAATTTTAGCCCCATTTTAACAGATAGAAGCTTCAAATTTCACCAAATACTTACGTATATGGCATATATTGTTGTCTGAAAAAATCATAGAGATCGGTTGTATATATAGTATATATCTCATTCAACCGATTGTTCAGATAACAAACTTTTCGCAATTTCTGCCCCGTTTTAACAGCTAAAAAAAAATAAATGTAAGGCGCGATAACCTCCGAAGAGATCTAAGGCCGAGCTTCTCTTCCAATTTGCGTCGTGCTCCTCTTGATTTTCCCTACAAATTGGCCGGACGGGACCTACATGTTTTATGCCGACTCCGAACGGCATCTGCAAAGCAGATGAGTTTTCACTGAGAGCTTTTCATGGCAGAAATACACCCGGAGTGCTTGCCAAACACTGCCGAGGGGCGACCCCGCTTAGAAAAATTTTCTTCTAATTGAAAAATCTTATTTCTAAAATTTTGATGTTGCTTTGCCCGGGAGTTGAACCCAGTGCGTACGGTGTGATAGGCGGAGCACGCTACCATCACACCACGGTGGCCGCCAAATGCTTACGTGTATAGCATATATTTTTGTCTGAAAAAATCATAGAGATCGGTGGTATATATTTATATATTTCATATAAACTGTCATTTTTGGCCCTTTTTTACGGCTAGAAGCTTCAAATTTATCAAATTTCATCAAATAGTTACGTTTAGGTCATATATTTTTGAAATACGTGATTCGTAGTCATAGTTTATACATGCAGACCACAAAAAACGTGAAGCTTTGCATCCTCACACAAAGTACCTACTTATTTTTATACCTTTCATGAAAATGAAAGGGTATATTAATTTCGTCACGAAACCCAAAATTGTAAGTCCTTAAAGGAAAACAGATAGACCCACCATTAAGTATACCGAAATAATCAGGTTGAAGAGCTGAGTTGGTTTAGCCATGTCCGTCTGTCCGTCTGTTCGTCTGTCTGTTTGTATGCAAACTAGTCCCTCAATTTTTGAGATATCTTGACAAAATTTGGTGAGCGGGTGTATTTGGGTGTCCGATGAGACATTTGTCGGAACCAGGCGGATCGAACCACTATAGCATATATCTTCCATACAACCGATTTTTCTGAAAAAGAGTATTTTTGTCATATCTTACTCAATTTAACAGATTAAAGCTTCAAACTTCACCATATAATTTCGTATATTGCACATATTGTTGCCTGAAAAAATTGATGAGATCGGTCATATATATAGTATATATCCCCCACAACCGATTGTTCAGATAAGAAACTTTTCGTAATTACTGCCCTATTTTAAGAGCTAGAGGCTTCAAATTTCAACGAATGCTTACGTATATAGCATATGTTGTTGTCTGAAAAAATCATAAAGATCGGTGGCATATATAGTATATATATATAGTATATATATAGTATATATATATAGTATATATATATATATATTTTCGCAATTTTAGCCCCATTTTAACAGCTAGAAGCTGCAAATTTCAACGAATGCTTACTTATATGGCATATATTGTTGTCTAAAAAATCATAGAGATCGGTTGTATATATAGTATATATCTCATCCAACCGATTGTTCAGATAAGACACTTTTCGCAATTTCTACCCCATTTTAACAGCTATAAGCTTCAAATTTCACCAAATGCTTACGTGTATAGCATATATTGATGTCTGAAAAAATCATTGAGACCGGTGGTATATATAGTATATATCTCATACAACCGATTGTTCAGATAAGAAACTTTGCGCAATTTCTACCCCATTTTAACAGCTATAAGCTTCAAATTTCACCGATTGCTTACGTATATAGTATATATTGCTGTGTCAAAAAATCATAGAGATCGGTGATATATATAATATATATATGATGGTATATATAGTATATATATAGTATATATATTTTTTTATGCGATTTCTGCCCCATTTTAACAGATAGACGCTTCAAATTTCACCAAATGCTTACCTGTATAGCATATACTGTTGTCTGAAAAAATCATAGAGACCGGTGGTATATATAGTATATATATGGTGGTATATATAGTATATATATATAGTATATATATATATATTTTCGCAATTTTAGCCCCATTTTAACAGCTAGAAGCTTCAAATTTCACCGAATGCTTACTTATATGGCATATATTGTTGTCTAAAAAAATCATAGAGATCGGTTGTATATATAGTATGTATCTCATTCAACCGGTTGTTCAGATAAGAAACTTTTCGCAATTTCTACCCCATTTTAACAGCTATAAGCTTCAAATTTCACCAAATGCTTACGTGTATAGCATATATTGATGTCTGAAAAAATCATTGAGATCGGTGGTATATATAGTATATATCTCATACAACCGATTGTTCAGATAAGAAACTTTGCGCAATTTCTACCCCATTTTAGCAGCTATAAGCTTCAAATTTCACCGACTGCTTACGTATATAGTATATATTACTGTGTCAAAAAATCATAGAGATCGGTGATATATATAATATATATATGATGTTATATATAGTATATATATAGTATATATATTTTTTTATGCGATTTCTGCCCCATTTCACCGAATGCTTACTTATATGGCATATATTGTTGTCTAAAAAAATCATAGAGATCGGTTGTATATATAGTATGTATCTCATTCAACCGGTTGTTCAGATAAGAAACTTTGCGCAATTTCTTCCCCATTTTATCAGCTAGAAGCTTCAAATTTCACCAAATGCTTACGTGTATAGCATATATTGTTGTCTAAAAAAATCATAGAGACCGGTGGATATATAGTATATATATCATACAACCGATTGTTGATATAAGAAACTTTGCGCAATTTCTTCCCCATTTTAACAGCTAGAAGCTTCAAATTTCACCAAATGCTTACGTGTATAGCATATATTGTTGTCTAAAAAAATCATAGAGACCGGTGGTATATATAGTATATATCTCATACAACCGATTGTTGAGATAAGAAACTTTGCGCAATTTCTTCCCCATTTTAACAGCTAGATGCTTCAAATTTCACCAAATGCTTACGTACATAGCATATATTGTTATCTGAAAAAATCATAGAGATCGGTTGTATGTATATTATATACCCCATATAAACTGTATTTTTTTACCCCTTTTTTACGGCTAGAAGCTTCAAAATTCATCAAATTTCATCAAATAGTTACGTTTACGTCATATATTGTTGAAATACGTGATTCGTAGTCATAGTTTTTACACGCAGACCACAAAAAACCTGAAACTTTGCATCCTCACACAAAGTACCTACCTATTTTTATACCTTTCATGAAAATGAAATGGTATATTAATTTCGTCACGAAACCCAAAATTGTAAGTCCTTAAAGGAAAATAGATAGACCCAACATTAAGTATACCGAAATAATCAGGTTGAAGAGCTGAGTTGATTTAGCCATGTCCGTCTGTCGGTCTGTCTGTTTGTATGCAAACTAGTCCCTCAATTTTTGAGATATCTTGATAAAATTTGGTGAGCGGATGTATTTGGGTGTCCGATTAGACATTTGTCGGAACCGGCCGGATCGGACCACTATAGCATATATCCTCCATACAACCGACTTTTCAGAAAAAGAGGATTTTTGTCATATCTTACTCAATTTAACAGATTGAAGCTTCAAACTTCACCATTAGTTTACTATATTGCACATATTGTTGCCTGAAAAAATTGATGAGATCGGTCGTATATATAGTATATATCCCCCACAACCGACTGTTCAGATAAGAAACTTTTCGTAATTACTGCCCTATTTTAAGAGCTAGAGGCTTCAAATTTCAACGAATGCTTACGTATATAGCATATATTGTTGTCTGAAAAAATCATAAAGATCGGTGGTATATATAGTATATATATATATATATATATATATATATATATATATATATATATATTTTCGCAATTTTAGGCCCATTTTAACAGCTAGAAGCTTCAAATTTCACCGAATGCTTACGTATATGGCATATATTGTTTTCTGAAAAAATAATAGAGATCGGTTTTATATATAAAATATATCTCATTCAACCCATTGTTCAGATAAGAAACTTTTCGCAATTTCTACCCCATTTTAACAGCTATAAGCTTCAAATTTCACCGATTGCTTACGTATATAGTATATATTGCTGTGTCAAAAAGTCATAGAGATCGGTGATATATATAATATATATATGATGGTATATATAGTATATATATAGTATATATATATTTTTTTTGCGATTTCTGCCCCATTTTAACAGGTAGGAACTTCAAATTTCACCAAATGCTTTCGTGTATAGCGTATATTGTTGTCTGAAAAAATCATAGAGATCGGTGGTATATATATTATATATTTCATATAAACTGTCATTTTTGGCCCTTTTTTACGGCGAGAAGCTTCAAAATTCATCAAATTTCATCAAATAGTTACGTTTAGGTCACATATTTTTGAAATACGTGATTCGTAGTCATAGGTTTTACATGCAGACCACAAAAAACGTGAAGCTTTGCATCCTCACACAAAGTACTTACCTATTTTTATACCTTTCATGAAAATGAAATGGTATATTAATTTCGTCACGAAACCCAAAATTGTAAGTCCTTAAAGGAAAACAGATAGACCCACCATTAAGTATACCGAAATAATCAGGTTGAAGAGCTGAGTTGATTTAGCCATATCCGTCTGTCCGTCTGTCTGTTTGTATGCAAACTAGTCCCTCAATTTTTGAGATATCTTGACAAACTTTGGTGAGCGGGTGTATTTGGGTGTCCGATTAGACATTTGTCGGAACCGGCCGGATCGGACCACTATAGCATATATCCTCCATACAACCGATTTTTCAGAAAAAGAGGATTTTTGTAATATCTTACTCAATTTAACAGATTGAAGCTTCAAACTTCACCATATAATTTCGTATATTGCACATATTGTCGCCTGAAAAAATTGATGAGATCGGTCGTATATATAGTATATATCCCACACAACCGATTGTTCAGATAAGAAACTTTTCATAATTACTGCCCTATTTTAAGAGCTAGAGGCTTCAAATTTCAACGAATGCTTACGCATATAGCATATATTGTTGCCTGAAAAAATCATAAAGATCGGTGGTATATATAGTATATATATGGTGGTATATATAGTATATATATATAGTATATATATATATATTTTCGCAATTTTAGCCCCATTTTAACAGCTAGAAGCTTCAAATTTCACCGAATGCTTACTTATATGGCATATATTGTTGTCTAAAAAAATCATAGAGATCGGTTGTATATATAGTATATATCTCATTCAACCGGTTGTTCAGATAAGAAACTTTTCGCAATTTCTACCCCATTTTAACAGCTATAAGCTTCAAATTTCACCAAATGCTTACGTGTATAGCATATATTGATGTCTGAAAAAATCATTGAGATCGGTGGTATATATAGTATATATCTCATACAACCGATTGTTCAGATAAGAAACTTTGCGCAATTTCTACCCCATTTTAACAGCTATAAGCTTCAAATTTCACCGATTGCTTACGTATATAGTATATATTGCTGTGTCAAAAAATCATAGAGATCGGTGATATATATAATATATATATGATGGTATATAGTATATATATAGTATATATATATATTTTATGCGATTTCTGCCCCATTTTAACAGTTAGAAGCTTCAAATTTCACCAAATGCTTACGTGTATAGCATATATTGATGTCTGAAAAAATCATTGAGATCGGTGGTATACATAGTATATATCTCATACAACCGATTGTTCAGATAAGAAACTTTGCACAATTTCTGCCCCGCTTTAACAGCTAGAAGCTTCAAATTTCACCCACCAAATGCTTACGCATATAGCATATATTGTTGTCTGAAAAAATCATAGAGATCGGTGGTATATATATTATATACTTCATATAAACTGTCATTTTTGGCCCTTTTTTACGGCTAGAAGCTTCAAAATTCATCAAATTTCATCAAATAGTTACGTTTAGGTCATATACTTTTGAAATACGTGATTCGTAGTCATAGTTTTTACATGCAGACCACAAAAAACGTGAAGCTTTGCATCCTCACACAAAGTACCTACCTATTTTTTATTTTATATTTATCTTAAAAATTGTTTAGATATGTTCAAATTTCACCAAATGGTTACGTGTATAGCATATACTGTTGTCTGAAAAAATCATAGAGACCGGTGGTATATATAGTATATATCTCATACAACCGATTGTAGAGATAAGAAACTTTGCGCAATTTCTTCCCCATTTTAACAGCTAGAAGCTTCAAATTTCAACAAATGCTTACGTGTATAGCATATATTGTTGTCTAAAAAAATCATTGAGATCGGTGGTATATATAGTATATATCTCATACAACCGATTGTTGAGATAAGAAACTTTGCGCAATTACTTCCCCATTTTAACAGCTAGAAGCTTCAAATTTCACCAAATGCTTACGTGTATAGCATATATTGTTGTCTAAAAAAATCATAGAGACCGGTGGATATATAGTATATATCTCATACAACCGATTGTTGAGATAAGAAACTTTGCGCAATTTCTTCCCCATTTTAACAGCTAGAAGCTTCAAATTTCACCAAATGCTTACGTGTATAGCATATATTGTTGCCTAAAAAAATCATAGAGACCGGTGGTATATATAGTATATATCTCATACAACCGATTGTTGAGATAAGAAACTTTGCGCAATTTCTTCCCCATTTTAACAGCTAGAAACTTCAAATTTCACCAAATGCTTACGTACATGGCATATATTGTTATCTGAAAAAATCATAGAGATCGGTTGTATATATATTATATACCCCATATAAACTGTATTTTTTTACACCTTTTTTTACGGCTAGAAGCTTCAAAATTCATCAAATTTCATCAAATAATTACGTTTACGTCATATATTGTTGAAATACGTGATTCGTAGTCATAGTTTTTACACGCAGACCATAAAAAACTTGAAACTTTGCATCCTCACACAAAGTACCTACCTATTTTTATACCTTTCATTAAAATGAAATGGTATATTAATTTCGTCACGAAACCCAAAATTGTAAGTCCTTAAAGGAAAATAGATAGACCCAACATTAAGTATACCGAAATAATCAGGTTGAAGAGCTGAGTTGATTTAGCCATGTCCGTCTGTCCGTCTGTTCGTCTGTCCGTCTGTCCGTCTGTCTGTTTGTATGCAAACTAGTCCCCTCAATTTTTGAGATATCTTGATAAAATTTGGTGAGCGGGTGTATTTGGGTGTCCGATTAGACATTTGTCGGAACCGGCCGGATCGGACCACTATAGCATATATCCTCCATACAACCGATTTTTCAGAAAAAGAGGATTTTTGTCATATCTTACTCAATTTAACAGATTGAAGCTTCAAACTTCACCATATAATTTCGTACATTGCACATATTGTTGCCTGAAAAAATTGATGAGATCGGTCGTATATATAGTATATATCCCCCACAACCGATTCTTCAGATAAGAAACTTTTCGTAATTACTGCCCTATTTTAAGAGCTAGAGGCTTAAAATTTCAACGAATGCTTACGTATATAGCATATATTGTTGTCTGAAAAAATCATAAAGATCGGTGGTATATATAGTATATATATGGTGGTATATATAGTATATATATATATATTTTCGCAATTTTAGCCCCATTTTAACAGCTAGAAACTTCAAATTTCACCGAATGCTTACGTATATGGCATATATTGTTGTCTGAAAAAATCATAGAGATCGGTTGTATATATATTATATATCTCGTTCAACCGATTGTTCAGATAAGAAACTTTTCGCAATTTCTACCCCATTTTAACAGCTATAAGCTTCAAATTTCACCGATTGCTTACGTATATAGTATATATTGCTGTGTCAAAAAATCATAGAGATCGGTGATATATATAATATATATATGATGGTATATATAGTATATATATAGTATATATATTTTGTTTTTGCGATTTCTGCCCCATTTTAACAGCTAGATTGTTCAGATAAGAAACTTTGCGCAATTTCTTCCCCATTTTAACATCTTAAAGGAAAATAGATAGACCCAACATTAAGTATACCGAAATAATCAGGTTGAAGAGGTGAGTTGATTTAGCCATGTCCGTCTGCCCGTCTGTCCGTCTGTCTGTTTGTATGCAAACTAGTCCCTCAATTTATGAGATATCTTGATAAAATTTGGTGAGCGGGTGTATTTGGGTGTCCGATTAGACATTTGTCGGAATCGGCCGGATCGGACCACTATAGCATATATCCTCCATACAACCGATTTTTCAGAAAAAGAGGATTTTTGTCATATCTTACTCAATTTAACAGATTGAAACTTCAAACTTCACCATATAATTTCGTATATTGCACATATTGTTGCCTGAAAAAACTGATGAGATCGGTCGTATATATAGTATATATCCCCCACAACCGATTTTTCAGATAAGAAACTTTTCGTAATTACTGCCCTATTTTAAGGGCTAGAGGCTTCAAATTTCAACGAATGCTTACGTATATAGCATATATTGTTGTCTGAAAAAATCATAAAGATCGGTGGTATATATAGTATATATATGGTTGTATATATAGTATATATATATAGTATATACATATATATATTTTCGCAATTTTAGCCCCATTTTAACAGCTAGAAGCTTCAAATTTCACCGAATGCTTACGTATATGGCATATATTTTTGTCTGAAAAAATCATAGAGATCGGTTGTATATATAGTATATATCTCATTCAACCGATTGTTCAGATAAGAAACTTTTCGCAATTTCTACCCCATTTTAACAGCTATAAGCTTCAAATTTCACCGATTGCTTACGTATATAGTATATATTGCTGTGTCAAAAAATCATAGAGATCGGTGATATATATAATATATATATGATGGTATATATAGTATATATATTTTTTTTTTGCGATTTCTGCCCCATTTTAACAGCTAGAAGCTTCAAATTTCACCAAATGCTTACGTGTATAGCATATATTGATGTCTGAAAAAATCAATGAGATCGGTGGTAATTATAGTATATATCTCATACAACCGATTGTTCAGATAAGAAACTTTGCGCAATTTCTGCCCCATTTTAACAGCTATAAGTTTCAAATTTCACCAAATGCTTACGTGTATAGCATATATTGATGTCTGAAAAAATTATTGAGATCGGTGGTATATATAGTATATATCTCATTCAACAGATTGTTCAGATAAGAAACTTTTCGCAATTTCTACCCCATTTTAACAGCTATAAGCTTCAAATTTCACCGATTGCTTACGTATATAGTATATATTGCTGTGTCAAAAAATCATAGAGATCGGTGATATATATAATATATATATGATGGTATATATAGTATATATATATTTTTTTTGCGATTTCTCCCAATTTTAACAGCTAGAAGCTTCAAATTTCACCAAATTCTTACGTATATGGCATATATTGATGTTTGAAAAAATCATTGAGATCGGTGGTATATATAGTATATATCTCATTCAACCGATTGTTCAGATAAGCAACTTTTCGCAATTTCTACCCAATTTTAACAGCTATAAGCTTCAAATTTCACCGATTGCTTACGTATATAGTATATATTGCTGTGTCAAAAAATCATAGAGATCGGTGATATATATAATATATATATGATGGTATATATAGTATATATATTTTTTTTTTGCGATTTCTGCCCCATTTTAACAGCTAGAAGCATCAAATTTCACCAAATGCTTACGTATATGGCATATATTGTTGTCTGAAAAAATCATAGAGATCGCTTGTATATATAGTATATATCTCATACAACCGATTGTTCAGATAAGAAACTTTGCGCAATTTCTGTCCCGTTTTAACAGCTGGAATCTTCAAATTTCACCAAATGCTTACGCATATAGCATATATTGTTGTCTGAGAAAATCATAGAGATCGGTGGTATATATATTATATATTTCATATAAACTGTCATTTTTGGAACTTTTTTACGGCTAGAAGCTTCAAAATTCATCAAATTTCATCAAATAGTTACGTTTAGGTCATATATTTTTGAAATACGTGATTCGTAGTCATAGTTTTTACACGCAGACCACAAAAAACCTGAAGCTTTGCATCCTCACACAAAGTACCTACCTATTTTTTATTTTATATTTATCTTAAAAATTGTTTAGATATGTTCAAATTTCACCAAATGTTTACGTGTATAGCATAAACTGTTGTCTGAAAAAATCATAGAGACCGGTGGTATATATAGTATATATCTCATACAACCGATTGTTGAGATAAGAAACTTTGCGCAATTTCTTCCCCATTTTAACAGCTAGAAGCTTCAAATTTCTCCAAATGCTTACGTGTATAGCATATATTGTTGTTTAAAAAAATCATTGAGATCGGTGGTATATATAGTATATATCACATACCACCGATTGTTCAGATAAGAAACTTTGCGCAGTTTCTGCCCCATTTTAGCAGCTAGAAGCTTCAAATTTCACCAAATGCTTACGTATATAGCATATATTGTTATCTGAAAAAATCATAGAGATCGGTTGTATATATATTATATACCCCATATAAACTGTATTTTTTTACCCCTTTTTTACGGCTAGAAGCTTCAAAATTCATCAAATTTCATCAAATAGTTACGTTTACGTCATATATTGTTGAAATACGTGATTCGTAGTCATAGTTTTTACACGCAGACCACAAAAAACCTGAAACTTTGCATCCTCACACAAAGTACCTACCTATTTTTTATATTATATTTATCTTAAAAATCGTTTAGGTATGTAGATCTGTTCATTATATATTTCTTATTTTATACATCCGATTATTCGGAGATTACGAACGGCATAAGATTACTGTTCAGCCCCATTCATGAAAGGTATGAAGTCTTCGGCACAGCCGAAGACAGTCCCGTCCTTACTTGTTTATTTTATATTTATCTTAAAAATCGTTTAGGTATGTAGATCTGTTCATTATATATTTCTTATCTTATACATCCGATTATTCGGAGATTACGAACGGCATAAGATTATTGTTCAGCCCCATTCATGAAAGGTATGAAGTCTTCGGCACAGCCGAAGACAGTCCCGTCCTTACTTGTTTTAACTTTAACTTTAACTTTATTTTTAACTTTAACTTTAACTTTAACATTCACTTTAACTTTAACTTTAACTTTAATTTTAAATTTAAATTTACTTTTAACTTTAACTTTAACTGTAACTTTAACTTTAAATTTAACTTTAACTTTAACTTTAACCTTAACTTTAACTTTAACTTTGACTTTTACTTTAACTTTAACTTTAACCTTAACTTTAACTTTAACTTTAACTTTGACTTTAACTTTAACTTTCATTTTAATTTTAACTTTAACTTTAACTTTCTTTTAAACTTTAACTTTAACTTTCGCTTTAACTTTGACATTCACTTTAACTTTAACTTTAACTTTAACTTTAACTTTAACTTTAACTTTAACTTTAACCTTAACTTTAACTTTAACTTTAACTTTAACTTTAACTTTAACTTTAATTTTAACTTTAACTTTAACTTTAACTTTAACCTTTAACTTTAACTTTAACTTTCACTTTCACTTTAACTTTAACATTCACTTTAACTTTAAATATAACTTTAACTTTCTTTTAAACTTTAACTTTAACTTTCGCTTTAACTTTGACATTCACTTTAACTTTAACTTTAACTTTAACTTTAACTTTAACTTTAACTTTAACTTTAACCTTTAACTTTAACTTTAACTTTCACTTTCACTTTAACTTTAACATTCACTTTAACTTTAAATATAACTTTAACTTTAACTTTAACTTTAACTTTAACTTTAACCTTAACTTTAACTTTAACTTTAACTTTAACTTTAACTTTAACTTTAATTTTAACTTTAACTTTAACTTTAGCTTTAGCTTTACTTACTTAATTGGCGCTTAACCGTCTAAACGGTTATGGCCGAAAATAAATGTAAGGTGCGATAACCTCCGAAGAGATCTAAGGCCGAGCTTCTCTTCCAATTTGTGTCGTGCTCCTCCTTATTTTTCCCTACAAATTGGCCGGACGGGACCTACAGACAGATGAGTTTTCACTGAGAGCTTTTCATGGCAGAAATACAATCGGAGCGCTTGCCAGACACTGCCGACGGGCGACCCCGCTTAGAAAAATTTTCTTCTAATTGAAAAATCTTATTTCTAAAATTTTGATGTTGCTTTGCCCGGGAGTTGAACCCAGGGCATACGGTGTGATAGGCGGAGCACGGTACCATCACACCACTTTAACTTTAACTTTAACTTTAACTTTAACTTTAACTTTAACTTTAACTTTAACTTTAACTTTAACTTTAACTTTAACTTTAACTTAAACCTTAGCTTTAGCTTTAACTTTAACTTTTACTTTAACTTTAAATTTAACCTTAACTTTAACCTTAACTTTAACTTTAACTTTAACTTTAATTTTACCTTTAACTTTAACTTTAATTATAACTTTTACTTCTACTTTTACTTTAACTTTAACTTTTTAACTTTAACCTTAACTTTAACTTTAACTTTACCTTTAACTTTAATTTTAGCTTTAACTTTAACTTTAACTTTACCTTTAACTTTAACTTTAACTTTAACTTTAACTTTAACTTTAACTTTAACTTTAACTTTAACTTTAACTTTAACTTTAACTTTAACTTTAACTTTAACCTTAGCTTTAGCTTTAACTTTAACTTTAACTTTTACTTTAACTTTAAATTTAACCTTAACTTTAACCTTAACTTTAACTTTAACTTTTACTTTTACTTTAACTTTAACTTTAACTTTAACTTAAACTTTAACCTTAACTTTAACTTTAACTCTTACTTTAACTTTAACTTTAACTTTAAATTTAACTTTAATTTTAACTTTAACTTCAACTTTAACTTTTACTTTTACTTTTACTTTAACTTTAACTTTAACTTTAACTTTAACTTTCATTTTAACTTTAACTTTAACTTTATTTTTAACTTTAACTTTAACTTTCGCTTTAACTTTAACATTCACTTTAACTTTAACTTTAACTTTAACTTTTACTTTAACTTTAACTTTAGCTTTAACTTTAACTTTAACTTTAACTTTAAATTTAACTTTAACTTTAACTTTAACTTTAACTTTAACTTTAACTTTAACTTTCACTTTAACTTTAGTTTTAACTTTAACATTAACTTTAACCTTAACTTTAACTTTAACTTTAACTTTAATTTTAACTTTAACTTAACTTTAGCTTTAGCTTTAACTTTAGCTTTAGCTTTAACTTTAACTGTAACTTTAACTTTAAATTTAACTTTAATTTTAACTTTAACTTTAACTTTAACTTCAGCTTTAGCTTTAACTTTAACTTTACCTTTAACTTTAACTTTAACTTTAACTTTAACTTTAACTTTAACTTTAACTTTAACTTTAACCTTAACTTTAACTTTAACTTTAATTTTAACTTTAACTTTAACTTTAACTTTAACTTTAACTTTAGCTTTAGCTTTAACTTTAATTTTAACTTTAATTTTAACTTTAATTTTAACTTTAACTTTAACTTTAACTTTAACTTTAACTTTAACTTTAACTTTAACATTAACTTTAACTTTAACTTTAACTTTGACTTTAACTTTAACTTTAACTTTAACTTTAACTTTAACTTTAACTTTAACTTTAACTTTAACATTAACTTTAACTTTAACTGTAACTTTAACTTTAACTTTAACTTTAAATTTAACTTTAACTTTAACTTTAACTTTAACTTTAACTTCAACTTTAACCTTAACTTTAACTTTAACTTTAAATTTAACTTTAACTTTAACTTTAACTTCAACTTTAACCTTAACTTTAACTTTAACTTTATCTTTAACTTTAACTTTAACTTTAACTTTAACTTTAACTTTAACTTTAACTTTAACTTTAACTTTAACTTTAACTTTAACTTTAACTTTAACTTTAACTTTAACTTTTACTTTAACTTTAACTTTAACTTTTACTTTTACTTTAACTTTAACTTTTACTTTTACTTTAACTTTAACTTTAACTAACACCGAACCTTTACGAACCGTTTCGAGCCTTTTCGGACCTTTTTTGACAAATATCCGTTACGGTTTTTTATTATTTAGTCGCCAAGTCCGCGATAAAATCTATGCAATAGCTTAAAAAAAACCTTAAGTTGATATTAAAATATACATATTGTACAAAGAAAAATTCAAACAAAAAAACACAAACAACAAACAGAATATTTTAAACAAAAATGTAACTAAAATTCAAGTTCTTTTTTTTCAATTAATAATAAAAATGGTTCCGAACCAACGAATTAAAAAGGGGAGGTACACCCTAATATAATTATATAAGTATTCGTTTGTTCGCAACAATTTTTAGGAGTTTAGGGCCAAAGAAGAATATGACAAAACTGATCACTTTGTCAGTTCTTCCTTTCCCCAAAAAGGATGATGTAACAGAGCCTTAATAAATAATAAAATGTCACCCTGTGTTCAAGTTGCTGCAACACCAGTTGTCTACCCACGGGTGTGGAGCAACTTGAATACAGATCAATTCGGCTCGGCAGAAAAAAGACCGGCATTATCAATATAATTATAATTTGGACCCTGTGGCAAAATTAAATAATTTAATTGTACAAACAAAATATAAAAACTTTAATAAGTGGAAAGTAAATTACAATATAACATTTATTGTACTACAGAAATTAAACTAACTTAAATAAAGTTAAAGAAGTTTCAATTAAAATAATTTGTTTGGCGTTGTCGTGCAAAGCGCACATGCAATTTTCAGAGGTTCCAAAATGGAACCTTACATTATAATACAAAATGCACTTAGTTTTGTACACACATATTGTTGTTGTCGTTTGGGTGGCCAAAAGGCGTATTCTTGTCCAATTTTTTTTAAATTGAAATGTTTTATTACTTTCACTTGCGGCAATACACATATCAGTTTTGACAGATCTATTTTTTGGTGACATATAAAAACCACTAAGCACTATAAAGTCTGAATACATGTAAACCACCTTAATAATCTATTATCATTTTCTATTACCATCTTTACTTTATACATACATACATACTTTCATGTTATTATATACATACTAAATAAAGATGATTCATTCTGATCATATTTATTTAATTAGCGAGCTTTGCTCATATTGCTTTATACAATGGTTTTTGTAATTGATATTAGAGAAAAATTGTAAGTTTACAAACGGCGATGGTTACTAGGACATGTTTTTGAATTTCACTTCTTCATCAGCTAGCTTGTCGGGAGCTGAGCGTTGAACTCGAGTCGAGATGATTCATTCTTTTCTCTACCTTTGTGTCATAAGCATCGCCTCTCATTTTTGTTGTAAAGACATTACAGATATAGACTTCCATATATCAAACTCATCAGTATCGAAAAAAAAATTGATTGAGCCATGTCCGTCCGTCCGTCCGTCCGCCCGTTAACACAATAACTTGAGTAAATATTGAGGTATCTTCACCAAATTTGGTACACCTGGACCCATAAGATATTGGTATTGAAAATGAGCGAAATCGGATGATAACCACACCCACTTTTTATATTTATAACGTTTAGGAAAACACAAAAAACCTGATTATTTAGTAAATAATACACCTAGAATGTTGAAATTTGACGTGTGGACTGATATTGAGACTCTTGATATAAATTTGAAACAAATTTTTGAAATGGGCGTGGCACCGCCGCAAGCGGACAAGAAGAACGCCTTTCTCTCCTGTCACAGTGTTGGTGGTTGAACTCCTTCGAAATGGCTCGACCGATTCCTCATGCAACCCCCATGACCTAGGGGAGGGTGGGATGGCCAGAATGTTTAATTTGGTCATATAAATCGTTCCCGAGATGGTCGGGCTAGTACCTTTGTTTAGGTCACAGGCCTAAATATATCTGCCCTCCCTCGTAACATTATTAACTGCCACCCATACACGCTTGTGGTCACTAGCACACACAGTCATGTGTGAGGGGTAGTATGTATGCATATTTGCTTTTACCGCTGTGAGCCCGCGGCATAGCAACTTTGTTGCCAGGAAACCCAACGAAGGTGCTGTATCGTGGGTTCATAAACTCTTGTTGCAAAGGGGGTTGTCCTCTTTGAATCCAGCAGCCGTCAAGGAAACACTGAATTCCACGTTCACGTAAGTGCAATAATTTTTCGAATATTTTAACATTCTATTTCACAACATTTGTTAAACCTTTTTCTTAAAACTTGTAGTTTCTTTTCAAAACATTCAATAAAAAACCATTGTAATTCCATATATTAACACGAACCCTTTTGGTGTTTTTATTTTTCTTCTTTTTTCCCGCCTAAACATTTTCTCAACAATTACATGGGTGCGCGCCGTTGCCACCACGCAATTGTACATGGTCTTTACCACGCCAGTCAAGAGAACCACACCAAGATATTAAGTCCACACCACTCCTTTTAGGCGAAACCGAAGCAATTAATCAAAAATATCATGATATAATCAACGAAGCAGGTACACCAAACATCAGCAATTGTTCATCACATACATATCGCCAAAAAATCTACAGAGGCAAAAAATTATCCAACAACAATACCAATATCCCATATCAACACCGGATCAACAATTAATTAAAAGGTACGTGGTTTATTCCGTGCTAGGTAGTGTTTTTTTTTTTTTTTTGTTAATAAAAATTACAAAATTTAATTATAAATTGTTGTAATTTTTTTCTTTCTTATCAAAAAGTGAAAGTGAGTGTTAAGTTGAAAAATTTATATTTTGCGCAAAAGTAGGGAAAATTTAAAGCATTTGAGCCCCTTTCGGTACACAAAGATTGTTCCACAAGCATAGGCAGTTATTTAAAGTTTATTATCTGGACACAGCTCAAGGTAGTACAACACTGCTTTAAAAGGTTAACGTAACCTCAAACACCGCTTTGCGCCACATTTCTATTTCCAATTTTGCATAATTTTCATTTTCAAAAATAATCACAAAATTAAATATTGATTTGTTGAGGTTATTAAACCAAAATTTTAACTGCAATTTACGAGCACATTCAGTTAAACAAATTTTTCCACATACAAGGTTAGGTTAGGTTGCAAGGGCTGAGCTGGACACTATGATAACAGATCACTACTTGGGCTACCAATGGGCCCATTGCAATACCCTATACGGTCTCAAAGAGCACTTTACCCTGCCTAAAGCGTGTCAAACCACTTCGTGGAAATTATCTATTTTGCTAGAGTCTTTACTTCATAGCTAAAGACCTCAGCAAGGTCATGTAGAAAAGGTTTACCAAGGATGGCCAACCTACGCCTACTAAGCGCTGGACAATGACAGAGAAGGTGCTGGGCACTCTCCTCCTCTTCTGTACATCTGCAGCTGCGACAATAGTCGAAGGTCGTTGCCCCCATTCTAGCACCATGCGTGCCTATTAAACAATGCCTTGTTAGAACTCTTATCAGAGACGATAGAACTGATTTGTTTAAAATCAGAAGGGCTCCTGTGCGCCCCTTGTCATATTAGGGCCAGGTTAGCCTGGATGCCTCACACGGTGATATGGCTGACCATAGTCCATTTGCAACTCTTATAGTGCCTGTGTTCACACGAAGCCTGAAAGTGGCCATGGGTATACCTACCGAATCATTTCCCGGAAGGATATGGTCGGTGGTGCCTCTTCTGGCCAGCTCGTCTGCTCTGCAGTATCCATATAAGGCTGATACTGAAGTGCTGAGCCATCTCGTTAAGAGATCTACGGCATTCAGTGACCGACTTTGCGTTGTCGACGAACGAGTCCAGGGCCTTTAATGCGGCCTGGCTGTCTGAGAAAATAGACACCCGTTTACCATCCTTAGGCATAGACCCGATATAGTTCACAGCCCTGTGTATTGCCAGCATTTCCGCTTGGTAAACACTACAGTGATCTGGTAGCCGAAAAGAGACCTCTAGACCCAGATCCGGTGAAAAGAGGCCCGTTCCCACCTTGCCGTCAAGCTTAGAACCATCCGTGAATATGTTGATGGCACCCGTTACCGTATGCTGTCTGGTTCCACATACAAATCACTTGCACTTATTTTACACGGGCAATACGATTGCAATTTATTTTCTTGTTATAATACAAAGTGCACTTAGTTTTGTACACACATATTGTAGTTGTTGTTTGGGTGGCCAAATGGCGTAATCTTGTCCAATTTTTTTATATTGAAATCTTTTATCATTTTCACTTGCGGCAATACACATATCAGTTTTGACTGATCTATTCTTTGGTGATATATAAAGATCACTAAGCACTATAAAGTCTGAATACAGTCCTTGATTAGGTTATATAAGGGTCCATAACGAGTGTTTCGCATTTTTTATACTCAGCGGGCTTTGCACACAGAGTATATTAACTATGATAACGGTTCGTTGTACAGGTATAAAGGAATCGATATAGATATAGACTTCCATATATCAAAATCATCAGTATCGAAAAAAAATTGATTGAGCCATGTCCGTCCGTACGTCCGTCCACCCGTTAACACGATAACTTGAGTAAATATTGAGATATCTTCACCAAATTTGGTACACGAGCTTACCTGGACCCATAATATATTGGTATTGAAAATGAGCGAAATCGGATGATAACCACGCCCTCTTTTTATATATATGACATTTTGGAAAACACAAAAAATCTGATTATTTAGTAAATAATACACCTAGAATGTTGAAATTTGACGTGTGGACTGATATTGAGACTCTTGATAAAAATTAGAAAACATTTTTTTAAATGGGCGTGGCACCGCCCTCTTGTGATAAAATAAATTTTACAAATATTATTTATCATAAATCAAAAATCGTTAAACCTATCGTAACAAAATTCGGCGGAGAAATTTCCTTTACTATAAGGAATGCTTTGAAGCAAAATTAACGAAATCCGTTAAGTACCACGCCCACTTTTATATAAACGATTTTTAAAAGGGACGTGGACGAATAAAATAAGCTATATCTTTGCAAAAAAAGGCTTTATATCAATGGTATTTCACTTCCCAAGTGGATTTATAACAACAAATAGGTGGTTTTTACGCGGCATAGGCTCTCACACGTCCCAACTCCCATTCTACATATGTATCCATGAATTTTATTTATAACCCATCTTGTATTACATTGGATCTATTGTATTATATCTTATTATACTCCCCAAAGTCAATGAATTACACTTATATTTAAATTCCCCACTTGGAGTTGTCATGTTCGTGTGGCAACCTCTGTCGCCTTAAATCACCAGAACGAATTCGCCGCAATCTGCAGTGGGGCGATCTGTTGCCGCCGCCTGCTGTCAGAACGGATATATACATATTCAATATTATTGTCATCTTGTGAAAAGAGATTGCTTAATTTTCTTTGCTTATTGTGAATTGCAAATTTTCATTTAGTGCTCTGCAAATCATCGGTTTTATTTTCTTTTATTTTATTAAAATTAAAAAAGTATTGTAATTCGACAATTTGCAGTTTATAAGTGAATCTAGCCACATCTTCAAAGTTTTAATCTGATTTCGGTATCGAAAAGTTTCTCCGCAAACAATTTATTCTAAAATACATATCTCGTGCTTCATAGAAATATTTAAAACAAATCATTACCGAGCAAAATAAATAATAGTTGTTTCCTTTAATTACCATAAATTTGGGCAACAGATAAAGTGCTGAGTGTAGTCATATACAAAGTACCTACAAAATCTGCAAAGCAGATCGATACCGGGTTCAAATAAGGTGATTTTAATTTACTCATCACAATGGTGAATCGCTTTCGGTGTGCTAAAATATCTCGCATTTCTTGGGACGCACTCATGGGCTTGTATTGTGCTATTCCTGATTTCTGCAACATTGACTGCACCATCCATACGTTGAGACTCAATAAGCTCCCGGTAACTATTGCATCCGCATCTAAACCATCTACTGCAGAAGCTTTAAGCGAACGTAACGCATTGCTAACCAGGAGAAATCGACGCACCAACCCGAATTACGATCGCCGCGTCCACATATTGGTATTTCCCATCGTGATCATCATACCAGGTAATTCATTTAACATTATATATTGGTAAGTCCCTCCATGGCAAGCGATTAACTTGGTAAGGAATTAGCTAGTGGTCCTTCGTCGCCATCGAAGAAACCAGCGGTTTTAATAATATAAATACATGTACATATATTATTAAGTATATTCCCAAGTAAATTTTGGTGGCTCCCGACCATATAAAATTTTCCCGACAAAAATACACTTTTCCCGCCATAAAATATATGTATGTATATTCCCACCACCATATACACACGTACATAAAAGCGGTGCATTACAAACCGGCAAATCCTACACATACTTTCACAAAGTTAGCCCATTCCGCCTTGCGTGACCATGAACACAATTGGCGGGAATACAACCAATTGTGTTTTGCGGAAAAGGAATAAAAACAAGATAATTAGTGTTTATACATAGAAATATGTATAATAATTATAAACTGTCTTTATTTCGTCGATATGGATTAATAAAATATCACAATAAAGGAATTTAGGAACTTAAGTTTTTTTGTATTTTGAATATCCAAAGTCGAACGCTGGATCTGGTGGTGATTGGATCGGGGGTTGAAGAGGATCTTCAATTGGCTATTAACTATTTATTCTCGTAGCGATCGGTCCGGTTTTTCCACGCGGTTTCAAAACCTTCATTTGTAAGGGGACATTTGCTTACTATTTCTCTTGCTTCTCCCTCAGTTTTTTTTATTAAATGCCATAATTTTTCTACTGAGGCAAGCCCTTGATTCTTTATGTAAATGGCCGTGAATAAGTCACGGAATGTTGGCCATGACAAATAATCTCCCTTAAAAACTTCGGTCTTACAAGGCGGAAGCCTAATATTGCGTTCCCTAACTGAGTCGTCGCTTGATTTTTCAGAGGCTTTATCTTTTTGCTTTGTAGCTAGGTCACGTATCAACTCTAAGCACTTCATATAAGTCGTGTACGCTAACTTATACTTTTTCCTCACTGCACTAGCATCTTTGGAAGATGTTGCAGCATCTGACCCCTGAAACTCACTATAGCTGCGTTTTATTTTGTTCCACAGGTCTTTAGCCTCCTCCCTTTGGGTTTCGATGACGGATTGATTGGGGTTTTCGATTTCACGAAAGTCCGACTCGAGATCTATCAAGGACTCAACCAATTGATTGAAACTTGCTATTATTTATTTATTTGTTGGATGAAAAAATTTTCTTTGGATTATTAAAGACTTGGACGAAATCCAAAAAATGCACGTAGTGCTGAATTACTTTAATAATCCAAAATTACTAAAATTGGCGTAACACTTAAGTAGTCTATAGATATCGCCAACTGTTTGCCGCAAAAAATTGAAGCGAAAGACGAAATAGCGCTATGGTGCTCGAAACTCCCTTTTCCTTTTTGTAAATAGGGTGAATTTGAAACGAAATTTAAATTTTAGTAAGAACACCAACCAAAATCCCGAAATAACTCACCAAAATCTAGAAATATTAGTATAATACAACTAATAAGTGAGGAGAAAAATGAAAAACTCGAAATTTAGGTACAAAAATATTTATTTATTATTTCAAAAATGATCACAAATTATTTGAGAAATAAATGCACACTTTATTCAAAATAAATACCGGTTAAAATGTATATTTGAACTTCATTTTTGATGTTTCGGGATTTGCAGTACTAATTTCGGGATTTGCACTCCTATATCGAAGTTGCTCACCACCCACCACTATAATGTAGATACGAGAATTCGCCGTGTTTTGTTTTCTTCTTTTATATCGTTTTTCTTGCACTTTAAAAACAAGTGCGACCGCAAATCGCTATTATTATAATGTTTATAAATTAAAACGCTTATAATTATCGAAATAAACTCAGCGCGAGTGATTCGTATTCGTAAAAATATGTGATATGTGATAATTAGTTGAATTGAATTTATAGTGCAGTGCTGTGTTGTTGTGATTAATTAAAAGTAATATAAACAGTGTGCAATGGGCAATTTTGGCTGTATATTTGTGCCACCGACAAGAAAAAAACAATACAAACTTGAAGCCGGTAAATTTTAGTGGTAAAAATTAGAGGAAATTCCCAATTTGGACGCTTGTTCACATATTTGTCAAGAAATTAATTTTGAAAAAAAATTAGAAGGATTCACTGCACAATAATTAAATTATCACTTTTTGTTTTGTTTATGTCCGTTCGTACCGAAAATACAAAGATGGAGCTAGCCAAAGAGTTTTCCAAGTATTGGAAAAGAAAGAAAAAAAAAATCAAAATTACTCGCGCACAAACGAAAATATTATTATTGTAATTAAAATTTTTTTTTTTCAAAACCCCTCGAAAATCACTCCACCATATACATATGCTTTTTCTGAATTTATTATTCAGCACCATAAAAAGAAGAACTCACCCGTAATTATATTTTTTTTGTGTTTTGCTGTATGAAGATGATGAATATATAAGTATGTATGTATGTAGAATGTTCGGCACCTGTTGGCTTAAGTGTTCTTCGTAGAACGGCTAAGAAGAACCATGAACACACTTGGCGGGAATGAAACCAATTGTGTTTTGCGGAAAAGAAATAAAAACAAGATAACTAGTGTTTATACATAGAAATATGTATATCCCCACATTTATATTGTTTGCGATACCCAGCAGTAAATTTGGCCACATTTACAGTGTTTACAATACCCAGCAGTAAATTCTGCCGCTCGGCCCAACTAGCCCCAGACTACCCCAATTCAGTCTAACTGGTCCTTGCCTACTGCAGTCTTAACCAATAGAAAAACTTCTACTTTTGGTAATCTCTCATAAAATAAACACCAGGCAGTCCCCAAAACTCCCAAAATAGCCAAAGTGAAATTAAGCAACTCCCTCTTTAGAATGGGTACCGTAGTCGAAAATAAATTTATATCCGAAACAGATCTCTTTACGGATTACTGCGCTCGGTTCGGCACAACCCAGATCCAGGATAATTCCGAGGCATCCCTAAAACTGAAAGATAAAAATATCAATATCTATGTATTCTGGGAAAGGGTACAGAGCGCATATAACGCAGTTTTAGAGACAGATGACAACGACCTTCCCCACGACTTTAAGTACTCAGCTTTCGGCAAATACTGAGCCTTCCTTATAGCATATGAGGACACAAAGAAAAAAATAGGCGACCAACTCCAGCTCAAGGTAATAAGTAATCCCGTTCCCGCTACAATCACCACTCCCCAAGAGAGTTCCGGGATGACCTCAAAGTACCCGCCTGTGACAGCGAAGTATTCTACGGGAGTTATGATCAATGGCTGTCCTTCCGTGACATGTTCCCTGCGGTCTATATCAACCACCCAAAACTCTCAGGCGCCCAAAAACTGTACCACCTCAGGTACAAGACCCAAGGAAAAGCCGGCCGGATAGTAAAGCAATTCACACTTAGTGAGGACAACTTTGCTCTAGCGTGGAAAGCCCTCAAATCCCGATATGAAAATAAAAGAGTCTGGGTCGATAATGAAATAAAAGTCCTCATGAACTTCAAGGCCATTCAGACTGAAAACAGGGAAGATATTCAGCGATTACAATCTTCTGTCAGATTCTAGACAGCCAACAAGTTTCAACAGATAGTTGGGATCCCATATTAATACATCTGGTAACCTCAAACCTCCCAGAAAATACTGTTGCGCTTTGGCAACAATCGTTAAGCTCGTGAAGAGACCTCCGGAACTGGTCCCAAATGGATCAGTTTCTGACTACTCGCTAAGAGATTGTGGAAAGGGTGGATCAATGGCGACCAGCCAAACTCCGATATAATCCACCCTCCATTAACTTCTCAAGGCCTCTACCAAGTCAGAACAACCCCCAGTTAAGGCAGGCTCAAACCCAAAACCAAAGCCGCAACCCCCGCACAACAGCAACTCCCTCACGCACACAAATTCTCACGCGAAAGAACATCAAAATAGTTATGCTTGCAAACTTTGCAAACAGTCTTCGCACATGCTACAAAGTTGCTTGCGCTACAAAAAACTGTCGATCCCAGAGCGTAGAAAATTTATAAAAGAAAATAATCTGTGCGAAAATTGTTTATCCCAGACGCACCTTCCCCGGGATTGTTCAAACACAAGAACGTACCTTCACTGCCAAGGGCGATACAATTCCGCCCTTAATGACACCGCAACCCCTCACCATACCACGGGACCGCGAAGATCGACATCCCAGTTAACAACCATAGGATCTAGCAGTACCAGCCAACAAAGCGTCAATGAAGCAGCAGCTACGGAGGAACTTCCCTCTACCTCAAACGCAGCCCATATCCAATCATTCCACTCCGACAATGATAGCCGAATCATTTTCCCCACAGCGATAGTGTCCATAGAACACCGAGGTGACTGCTTCAGGCTGTAATGAAGCTTTTTCGTGCCCCGTTGCTTCTTTGATATTTGCTGGGGTATACTCGTCGTGCCCAGGGTTCGTTTACAATAAATTTGTATTAAAGGGGCACCTTGTAAATCGATTTAATATAAAAAACTTCACTCTCTTTATTGGTTCTGAATTCTATAATATAAAATAAAACGTGTTTGTATACTTCATTTTCAATTTCACTTGGATTATATTGCGGTATCCTTGATTGCGGTGGCGGGCCTTAGCGGTCCGGCCGTATTCCGTTAGCTGGGTCCCGTTAGTATGTGGCGTCGGTGCCTTGATGCGCCTTATGACGGCGCCTCTCTCTGCTGCGGTGCTCTGTCGCGCCTTACGTCGGCGTCTACTTGTATTGCTGAGGCGATGCTCTGTCGCCGTGTTCCGTTAGACGTATCCCGTTAGTATGTGGCGTCGGTGCCTTGACGCGCCTTACGTCGGCGTTTACTTGTATTACTCTGCTGCGCCTTGCGTCGGCGTCTATTTGTATTGTTGGTTGCTGGGTGATTCTCTGCCACGCCTTGCGTCGGCGTCTACTCGTATTTGATGGACGATACTCTGTCGCGCCCTACGTCGGCGTTTACTTTTATTGCTGAGGCGATACTCTGTCGCGCCCTACGTCGGCGCTTACTTGTATTACTCTGTCGGTGTACCTCTGCTGCGCTCTGCCGCCGCGCTTGGCGCTGGCTTACCCTGGCTGCGCTATGCGTCGCCGCGTTGACGTGACCTCTGTCGGCGTACCTCTGCTGCCGCGGTTCGCGCTGGCTTACCCTGGTTACGTTGTGCGTCAGCGGACCTCTGCAGCGCTTTGCTGCTGCGTGTTGCTAGAGCCTTTTGTGGCCACTTGTTGTGTTAATGTCGTGTCAAATATGTTGTGGGGTCGTTTTGTGTGGGCCAAATTAATGAGGATTTATTTGGTCCTCACACTCCCCCCCCCCCCCCCCCCCCACTTCAGAAATTTAGCCCTCGGTGCCCAGTATTCGTATGCGGGCCCTGCCTTTTACCACCGTGACGGTGTATTTCCGTGTGCGAAAACTTACGCGGGAGCGTCCTTTGCCTTCGGCGATGCGTCGAAAAATTTCTCGCACGCTTTCTGCAATTTTCGGGAATTGGTTTAGCGTTGGTCCATCCGCGTCGTGGGCCTCGATTATCACCTCTTGATGGCCTGCTGTTGTTTGTTGTGGCTCTGTTTCGGCGTCTGGTGCTACCGGTTCAGTGTTGTCTTCCGGGATTGGTTGTTTGAGTGTGTAAGGATTGTATGTAGTGGTTATGGTTTGCGTAGTCTTCGTGGACTCTCGACCGTCCCGTAGAAATCGGTTCAACATTTCCGTGCGCTTCTGGCTCGCCTTTTCCTCGGTGAACGGCTGTCTGCACAGTCCGGGTACTCCTTCTCCGCTCCCTGTGTATCTCAATACCCTCTCCATGTTCTCGGCTACGTATACGCCACAATCGTTGTTGTTGCATTGTTGAGGGACCTCGAGTACTAGCTCCTGGGCCTTAAACCCGTCATACCCGTACCGCTGTACATACTCCCCCCGAAAGAAATCCGCCCAAGCCTGTGTTGCGTGCGGAACTTTGGCCCTGTGCATCGATTCCGCTATCCATACGTACCGCTCCTGCCAGCATTCCGTGTCAGTGATGTGGTGTGTGACTGCTGCGTTCGCCAGGCCGAGTAGGTACCAGTGTTTGGCTACGTTGTGGGGCGCAAGGATCACGCTCTTGCCAAACAGGTCGACGTTCCGGACCCAGCGGTGTATGCGTCGGTAATTTTCCTCCGTGTTCCTCTTCTGCGTCAGCTGCCAGATCACGAAAGGGCTGAGAGTCGTATTGTGTTGTCCGTGTTGCTCTTCCAGTCCCTTTCAATGACAGTCAGCGTCAATGACGGTATCGGTTAGCCATCTAGATCCCTTGAGGGCGTTGAGGTCAGTCGCGTCGAGTGTTATGCCGCCTGGTCCTGCCGGGAATATTTTTTTTTGGTCGTTTCCCTCTCTGGTGGGCTGTGTCCTCATTCGAGGAGAGCTCAATGATCGCTTGCTGTTGTTGTTCCGGTGGGCCTGTGTCCTTGCCAGAGGAGAGCTCGATTGCTGCCGGAAACTGCCCTGCCTCCACGTCTATCCTACCCAGTGTGGCTGTTCGTGGTGATGTGCTGGTCTTGTTGTGGGCCTTGGCCGCGACTTCCTCCCATTTAGATATGCGCGTGGTGCGTGTCACGAGTTCCGTTGCCCGTCTTGCTGCTTCCGCCGCGCGTCTGATGTTCGTGCTGGCATAAGCTGCGGCTGCGGCTGACTCGGTGTTCGTGGTGTTGGTGTAGGTGGCTACAGTGTTTGGTTATGTAATGGTGCGTGCAACGTCAGCGTACGTGTTTGCGTGTGTAGTTGCACGCATGTTGTTGACGTCGCCGCCTGTGGTGTTCGGTGGTGTGATGATACGTGCGACGTCAGCGTACGTGTTTTCGCGCTTAGTTGCACGCGTGTTGCTGACGTCGGCGCCAGTAGCGCTTGGTGGTGTAACGTTGCGTGCGACGTCAGCGTACGTGTTTGTGCGTGTGGTCCCACGCGTGTTGCTGACGTCGGCCCCGGTAGCTCCTTCCAGCGGTACTACCCTGGGGCGCTTTGCTTCCTCCTCCTCGTAATGCTGGCGCATACGCTTGACGCTGTTGTTTAGTTTGGCGTTATGGCTCTCCATCTTAAGTTGTTGGTTTTTTTTTTTTTTTTTTTTTTTTTTGGAAAAGAAATTCGTAGCAAAAGAACGTGTTGTCACCTCGGTGGTTTGCGATAGAATGATTAGATTATTTTCCCTGAATTTATTTTAATTTCCCGCGATGGTCTCTGCTGCATGATATGGCTTTAGCTCCCCAATATTGACCGTTTTCTCCTTCCCGCCGTTGGTTTTTCGTACTTTGAGTATCACTGGTGATACATATCCTAGGATCTGGTAGGGTCCGTCATATTTGGGGGCCAACTTTGCCGCAAAATTTTCGCCGGCCTTGGAGAGATGGTGTTCCTTCGCGAGCACTAGTTCGCCGACTGCGGGGGTTCATTTTCTCCGCCGTAAATTGTAGTGCCGTGCTTGATCTGCCGCCGCTCGTTCCATGTTCTGCCTCACTATTCTGAATGCCTCTTGCATTCTGTCAGATTTCTCTTCTGCCGTTGTGGTAGCTGTGCGCGTCCTTAAGTTGACCTCGTCAAGCAATGCCCCTGGTAGTCGCGGTTCCCGTCCTTGTACGAGGAAGGCTGGACTGTATCCTGTGGACGCGGTCACACTGGTGTTGATGGCCAGCTCGATTTCTGGGAGACGGTCGTCCCATCTGTTGTGCTGTGATCTGGTGAGTTGTGCTATGATTCTCCTGATTGTCCTGTTCGCCCGTTCCGTCGGGTTTTCTTGCGGGGTGTAGGGCGCCGTGAATTGTTGTCGTATCCCCATTTCCCTGAGGTAACGCTGCCACATTGTGCTGGTGAACTGGGCGCCGTTGCCCGATATCAGTATCTTGGGAGCACCAAATCTTGCGAGGATGCGTTCTCTGAACGCACGGCGTAGGCCTTCTGCTGTCGCACGCCTCATGGGGACCAGTTCCACCCATTTGCTGAAGCGGTCGAAAAATACTAGTAGCATCGTGTTCCCGTGTGTGGATCGTGGGAGTGGTCCAACGAAATCGACGCATACCGTGGCGAATGGTTCTTGGGCCACTTGTGTGAGCATCTTTCCGGCCGGCTTTTGCTGTGTTTCCTTGTACTTCTGGCAAGACTCGCACTGTCGTACATATCGACTGATGTCCCGAAACATGCCGGGCCAGTAGTACCGGTTGGCAATCCGCGCTACTGTCCGGCGGATGCCCATGTGTCCAGCGCTTGGTATATTGTGATTTTCTTCTAATACTCGTTGTCGCAGTGGTGTGGGTACACAAAGTTTCCAAGGTACCGCTTCCTCATCTTGTGACCGGCAGGGAATATGGCGGTACAGTTGTCCATCTTGTATCATGTAGTCAGAATATTTCTCGGGGTTAGTGCGCAATTCATTCACGCGCTTGTACCACCACTTGCATGGTCGCTCTGTTGTCGTTGCCAGTCGTAGGGCCTCCAATGGCTGTCGTGATAGTGCATCCGCTACCAGGTTCAGCTTTCCTTTCCTGTACTCTATGTCGAAGGTGTGCTGCTGAAGTTCCAAGGCCCATCGTACTATACGGCCGGAGGGGCTTTCGATGGAGTTTAGCCACTTTAGAGGCATATGGTCCGTGATTACCCTGAATCGGTACCCTTCCAAGTATGGCCTCATCTTGCGCATTCCCCAGACGATCGCGAGGCATTCCTTCTCAGTAGGCGAGTAGTTGGTTTCCGCCTTGTTGAGTTTCCTGCTGGCGTAGGCGATCACGCGTTCCCGCCTTCCAAATCCTGTGTCAATACGGCGCCTAGCCCGAAATTGCTTGCGTCCGTTTGCAAGGTGAATGTCTTGGTGAAGTCCGGACAGGCAAGTATCGGTGCTTCCGTTAGTTTTTGCTTTAAGACCTCGAAGGCTTCCTGTTGTTCGGCTCCCCACTTCCAGTGTTTACCCTTTTTCAGCAGGGTTGTGAGTGGCTGGCTGATCGTCGCGAAGTCGGGCACGAATCGTCGGTACCAAGATGCTATACCGAGATATTGATGCACCTCTTTCGCGTTCGTTGGTGGTTTCAGGACTTTGATGGCTGCAACATTCTCGGGGTCGGTGTGAATTCCCCTGTCGCTTACTACGTGTCCTAGGTATCGAATTTCTTTCTTGAAAAACTCGCATTTCTCCGGATTTATTCTGAGGTTGGCGCGCTGTAGTCGTAGTATCACTTCTTTCAGGTTGCGAATGTGCTCCTCCAAGGTGGATCCTATGATGATTATGTCATCGAGGTAAGCGAAAGCGTAGGGTTCCATCTCCGGTCCAATAACCTGATCTAGTGCTCTTTGAAACGTTGCAGGTGCGGAGTGTAGGCCGAACGGCATAACGCGCCACTGGAATAACCCGCGTCCCGGTACCGTGAAAGCTGTGTAGGGACGGCTCTGGGGCTCCAGTGGTATTCGCCAGTAGCCATTTTTCAAATCCAAACTGCTGATATACTTCGCCCGTCGTAGCTTGTCCAATATATGTTGTATTCTGGGTAAGGGGTACGCGTCGGGTACGGATCGGGCGTTAAGCTGCCGATAGTCCACGCATAACCTCCACTTCCCGTTTTTCTTCTTGGCTAGTACGATTGGTGCGCTGTGTGGGCTACAGGATGGCTCGATGCATCCTTTCTGAAGTAATTCGCCAATTTCGTTGTTTATGATGGTCTGCATAGCTGGGTTGCGTGGGAAGTAACGTTGCTTGATAGGGCGGTCGTCCGTCAGGATAATCCGGTGCTCGGCTATTGTCGTCACCCCACTCATGCTCTCAAATTTTCGGAGTTCTTCTGCCAGAAAACTGTGCACTCGTTCCGCCTCGTCCTCATCGTAGGCCCCATTGATCCTGTTGATCCTATCATCTATGTTATTGCTGTTCTCACCTGGTGGCGATACCTACTCCGTGATCTGTGTCGGCTCGGCTGATGGCAATGTATGCTGCGTGACTGGCCTGGATAGCGCGAGGTGACCTCCTACGCAGGATATGGTGGCTCCCATGCCCCCTAGTGTATCTAGGCCCGGTATTATGTCGTCGATTGCTCCGGGCATGACGTGTAAAACCGTGTGGTGTGACGCTTCTCCGAGGCGTACCTCAGTCCTTATGGCGTCGAAGATTGTGGTGCTAGTCCCGTTTGCCATCGTTATTTTGATGGCCACTCTCACCATTTCTCCGCTCCCAGAATTTACCACACGTTCTGCAAGGCTGCTCGAAACGAAACTTCTCGACGCCCCTGTATCGATGACTGCCTCGGCTGATTCCGCGCCGAGCCTGGCTACGGCGTAAAGGCGGCCGTGCTCTTGGTACATGGTTACTGCCGATTCGGCGCTGGGCTCCTTGGCCTCACTGCGCCTTGTTCTTTGTGAAGCCCTTTGTCGTTTCCCTGACGTCGACGGCAGCATTCGATTGTGCGTATATCACTGCAGCCACACTCCCAGCAAAAAATTTTCCGTGGGTTTCGGCATCTATACGCGTAGTGTCCTTGTTCACCACATCTCCTACATACGTTGTTGGGGTCAAACCTCTGATTGCCTGGAGGCGAGTGGTGTGGTATGTTCGGTGGTTGTGGCGGTGATGGGGTTACAGGTTGCGGTGGTGGAACCAAATTTGTGTCACCTACGACGTGTCGCGTAACTTCGCAGCGATGTCCCTCTGATGGTCGTCGATAGCCCTCATGTATGCTCTCGAATTCCTCAGCAAGGGTTAAGAGTTCCGCGAGGTTGGTGAAATCCCTCCGACGGATATAAAGTAGGTAATCGGGGTGGCTGTTACGGAAGATTCGTTCCAGCCGCTGTTCGCTGGTGTACCCTGCGTGTCTCATCAAGCTCTGTATAGCTAACACGTAATCCTTGTACTTTTCCTTATTATGCTGCCTTCGTTGGCGCATGTCGTCCTCGAGACGCTCGAAATACCTGACTGGCAGGAAGAAACATAAAAAATCCTGTTTGAAGCTTGTCCACCTTTCCCAGTGTGCATTGTTATTCCGATACCATTGTAGCGCGGTGCCCCCTAGTAGCTCTGGCATGGTTTTTGGTAGGAGATCCACGTTTAGCGCGTACACTTCGGCTAACTCCTCTAGCCGCTCGATGAACGCTAACGGATCCCGTCCACCGTCGTACTTTACTGACCACTTCCGCACTTGGTCGATGATGGTGCGAACACAACGGTCGGTGCTTGAGTTATCTGATACGTATAATTTATGGCGGATGCCCTTGTCCCTGATGGTAAGTACGGTTGCGCGCGTTGCGTATTCCGTGGAGGAAATTCCAGTGGGTTCTGCTGTGGTTGACCCCCGGTCGTGGTTCCTTCTGCGGCCGGAGGGATTGGTGTCTGGGAGGTGCCGTTGGCTGGTACTGCTATTCCTGATGATAAGTTCTTTTGTGGGGGTGCTGTGTTCCTGGGAGGAAACGCGAACTGGTCTCGCTCTGCTGGTCTATCTGTGTTGTTCATGGTTTCCCCTCCGTTTGACGGAATCGGTGTCTTAACCTCATTTAAGTCACTCGTGTCTGTTCCCTTATAAGCGGCCTCTATGGATAAACATTTTTCGTGTATTTCCGCGTCCACATTTGCTTTCGAAGCCAGAGCTGCTATGCGCTTTCGGATCTCCCGGGTGGTGCCTGTGTGCTCAATACCCAATTCCTGTGCGATGGATATCAGCTGCTCCTTTGAAATGTTGTCTAACAACGTGGTATCAACCTGGTCGGCCATTTTACGGTTAGGTTTCTAGTCAGGAATGTTTATTCTGACGTTGTACGATTTGCAGGGTCCCTGCTCGGGCGCCAATTGTAACGAAGCTTTTTCGTGCTTCGTTGCTTCTTTGATATTTGCTGGGGTATACTCGTCGTGCCCAGGGTTCGTTTACAATAAATTTGTATTAAAGAGGCACCTTGCAAATCGATTTAATATAAAAAACTTCACTCTCTTTATTGGTTCTGAATTCTATAATATAAAATAAAACGTGTTTGTATACTTCATTTTCAATTTCACTTGGATTATCTTGCGATATCCTTGATTGCGGTGGCGGGCCTTAGCGGTCCGGCCGTATTCCGTTAGCTGGGTCCCGTTAGTATATGGCGTCGGTGCCTTGACGCGCCTTAACACGACGTCTCTCTCTGCTGCGGTGCTCTGTCGCGCCTTACGTCGGCGTCTACTTGTATTGCTGAGGCGATGCTCTGTCGCCGTGTTCCGTTATACGGATCCCGTTAGTATGTGGCGTCGGTGCCTTGACGCGCCTTACGTCTGCGTTTACTTTTATTACTCTGCTGCGCCTTGCGTCGGCGTCTATTTGTATTGCTGGTTGCTGGGTGATTCTCTGCCACGCCTTGCGTCGGCGTCTACTCGTATTTGCTGGGCGATACTCTGTCGCGCCCTACGTCGGCGTTTACTTGCATTGCTGAGGCGATGCTCTGTCATGCCCTACGTCGGCGCTTACTTGTATTACTCTGTCGGTGTACCTCTGCTGCGCTCTGCCGCCGCGCTTGGCGCTGGCTTACCCTGGCTGCGCTATGCGTCGCCGCGTTGACGTGACCTCTGTCGGCGTACCTCTGCTGCCGCGGTTCGCGCTGGCTTAACCTGGTTACGTTGTGCCTCGGCGGACCTCTGCTGCGCTTTGCTGCCGCGCTCTGCGCTGGTTTACGTGCGTTGCCGCTCTGTTGCGGCCTCTGCCGGCGTACTTCTACTGACGGAGGTGAGCGGGTGTCACCTGTCGCGGTTGCGCGTTACTGTGGCGGGGCCTTTGGTCTTTGGGGGTGATGCGTAGAGAAGGTCAACCGCAATCACCATTCCACGACTCGCTCCTATGAAGTGGATTCCTATTGCATAGAGAAGGTCAACTGCAATAGGGATATACTTCGCTAGTAGCTCTGGTCAAGACCACAGCTCCGTGCTGACTGACTGCTGTGCTGCTGTGTCGCTCCTTTTATGGCTGTTGTGTTTGGTGTTGCTAGCTCAAATGGTTGCGTTGCCATGGTCACCGTGTTGCTATTGAATGTTGCGAGCGCTCGTTGTGTTGCTGATATTTGTTGGTTGGCCGTGTTGCTGTTAAATGTTGCGACCGCTCGTTGTGTTGCTGAGACTGGTTGGTTGATCGTGTTGCTAGAGCCTTTTGTGGCCACTTGTTGTGTTAATGTCGTGTCAAATATGTTGTGGGGTCGTTTTGTGTGGGCCAAATTAATGAGGATTTATTTGGTCCTCACAGGGCTCAGAGCCTTAATGGCTCAAGGGTCAGAACGTAGATTCATTTCCGCAAAAGCTCAGATCAAGCTAGGCCTTCCATATACCCACTCCCTATTTGAAATATCGGGCATGGAAGGCGGAGTAGTACAAACCTCCAACAAGTTGTGCTCACTGACCCTAGTCTCTACCACCACCGCGGTTATCTTTTTAATTATTAGTACTTTTTTTTATTAGTAGGTATATCTACATAGCGTAATATATATACACTTTATTTTTATTTTGCTACAAATATATTGTATTGTTAGTGTATATTCTTGCCATACATGAAGGGTGAGCATTTAGCCACACTAAAAGTGGCGAAATGCCGGCGGTAGAATGCAAAGAATGTACCGCCAAATTACTACAACTAGATAACATAATAAAATGCTTTGGCGGTTGCGGCTATAATTTTTGTTTTTTTTTTTTTTAAATGTAGCAACATATGAGGAATGAAATTAAGATTATCGCGGACAATATTAATTTGAAATGGTTCTGCAATCAATGCGCGTTGTTAGATACCAATACGAAGTTTATAGCAATTAAACATCTAATAAATAAGTGCGAAGAAACCAAACTGAAGGCTATTGATGTTAAGCAGATTGTTGAGCAGCTGATTAGTAATAAATGCACTCAAATAAGAACTAGTATTGTTTCAGACTTTAACTAATTTCTGGAACATAACATTGAAGTAAAAATTAATGCTATAAAAAATGAAATTATTAGTGAGATTTCTACGGAGCTGCAAAAATGTGGCGAAATAGTAATAAATATGCCCCCAGTGACTAGTGCTGGTAAAGAAAGTGGTCCAATGAACTATGCAGAAGCTCTTAAGAGAAATGAAGGCAAACTTGTTATAAAACCTTTAAATAATAAGGCAGTTGAACCCACAGTTGGTCTAGTTAAAAATTTAAAGAAATTCGTGGAGGAGGAATAGTCCTGGAATGTAAAAATAAAGCTACTTGCGATCAAGTGCATCAAAAAATTAAAGAGAGTATAGGAAAAGATTTTGAAGTTCAGAAGCCAAAGGAGAAAAAAGAGATAAAGATGATTTTTAAAGTAGTAGGGTTAACTGAAAAAATTAGTAACGAGCGTATTATTGAATGCTTAAGGAAGCAAAATGACGAGTGCTTAGGAAAAAAGTTAAGTCATGAAAGTGTATGAGAATAGAACTAGCAGAGCGGAAAGCTTCATTGTCTTAATAGAAACAGACGCTGTAACTTATGAGGCTTTCCTGAAAAGGCAAAGAGTAAATATCGATTGGGATACATGTTTGGTGTTTGAACATGTTAGTGTTATGAGATGTTTTAAATGTTTGGGTTATAAGCATAAGTCAAGTGAATGCACAAATAAAAGAGCATGTGGTAAAGTGCAGGTAATCGTGATACGAATGAATGTAGCTCTGAAGAAATGTGTAAATTGTGCGAACTAGTACAGAAAAAAGTAATTGACGTTGATGTGAACCATTCAGCATTTAGTGTGGACTGTCCAGCATTTAAAAAATATATAAGTGCCAAAAACAGGACAAGAGTTTAGCAACGAATCCTAAAGGACTTTAGTTGTATTTATTTAAATGTAAGCAGTATCACAGCCAAAAAGGGTGAGCTGGAGAAAGTAGTCGAAACTTGGATGCCACACTTAATTTTATGTTCGGAGACGTGTGTGACTGAAGATATTACATATCAAGAACTACAAATAAAATCGTATAATCTGATTAGGTGTAACTCTCATAGTAGGCACACTGGAGGTGTCATCATAATCTATGTCCATAAATCAATTGAGTTTAAGACTAAGATTAAATACTCTTGCGACAAGAATATTTGGTTTCTACTATTAGAACTGCAAAACGTCACTCCAAAATATCATATAGGTGTTACATATCATTCGCCAAACTAGAGTGATGCAGATTTTATTAGGTACCTTAGCGAAATCTTAAACAGCCGTTTCCAGGATGAGAATACTGTAATTATTGGAGACTTCAATATAAATATGTATAGAACTACAACGTATATCTGACAACTGATAGAGTTATTTCAATCCTGGTCTATGAAGAAGATGTTGAAACTATGATAGATCTGCTGTTTACAAACAGTAACAATATTACATATAAAAGAATGGATGTGCACAAAATCTCGGATCACGAAATTATATATTATACAATAAACCTTGAAAAATCTTTAGGAATGCGCTTAAAACGGTCTATTGTGTCTTGGGAAAATTATCCGAGTGAAAAGCTAGTTCAACTTTTAAGTACTTATAACTACTCTGAATTCCCACAGTTAGAGCTTAATAATAAGGTCACATTTTTGACAGCTATATTGACAAATGCCATTAATACCCTCACTTATCCTAAAGAAATAAGTGTTAAATTAATGAACAAATGGTAGGATAGTAGATTTTATTAGGTATCTTAGCATCACAGAAATCAGTTGTTGTAGGGACAAAATAAAAGTTGTCGATAGGGAGTTTCCCACCGGCCAAACACTTACAAACACTTTAAGTTTGTTTAAATAGATACGAATGAAACAATAAGAATTGGCAGAAGTTTTAAATATAAGATAGCCGGAAATCAGCTTCTAGCGGAAGGAGTCATTAAAGATGCGATAATATATTGTGGGTTTTTTTACATGCAAATAATCAACGAGATTTTGAAAAATGGGATGTTTCCAGACTTACGGAAAACTTCTCCAGTTGTGCCAATAGAGAAAGTGGCGAATACAATTAAAGCCGATGAGATGAGGCCCATAAACACATTACCAACTGAGGAAAAAATACCCGAACGAGTGGTAAAAAAGCAATTAATACAATATCTAGAATCCAACCAAATATTAATCCCGCAACAATCTGGCTTTAGGAGAAATCACTCTTGCGAAAGTGCTATAAATCTAGTCATTGCCCGTTGGAAAGTAGAGCTGAGTTGCAATAAATACATCATGGCTGTTTTCTTGGATCTCAAACAAGCGTTTGAGACAATAGATCAAAACTTGCTTCAAAAAAAGCTATTTAATATGGGTATAAGCGATACTGAACTGAAATGGTTCGAAAGTTTCAAAAAGAGTCGTAAACAAACAACTGTAGTTGGTTCGTCAGTATTTGAAGATAAGAACATTACGATTGGACTGCCACAAGGATCAGTATTAGCACCTATATTATTTAATATATATATAAATGATATTTCAAATTGTATAAAGTATTGTGATATCAATCTTTTCGCGGATGATACATTAGTAATGATAAGCGGTGAAAATGCGAGATGGCTGCAAAGCCACAATATGATTTGGATGAAATATATAAGTTGCTTTGTTTGAACAAACTTAAACATAATATAAGCAAAACAAAATTGATGGTCATATCGAGATGAAATTTCGATGTAAATGACCATAGTAACATAAATACATACCATCAAACTTTAGAAAGAGTATCAAGTATTAGATATCTGGGTATTAAAATCGATGAAAAGTTAAGTTTTAATGATCATGTCGATTACACCGTCAGAAAAATTGCAACAAAGATATATTTTATGCAACGCACTTGCAAATTTCTAAGAAGGAAGTACAAGATAATGGTATACAGAGCAATAATTGAACCTCTTTTAAATTATTGCCCAACCATATTTTTTATAATGAATGATAGCCAAACTTATAAATTGCAAAAGCAACAAAATAGAGCAATTATACTCATTCTTCGTAAGCGCTATGACACGCCCATATGATATTTGTTAAAAACATTGTACATGGTAACCTCCCTGAATACTTAAGGGTCAATATAAAGTATGGCAATGATATACACAACATAGACACTCGAGAAATGATTTTAAATTACCTGTGTTCAGATGTGAGTCAGATAAATGTAATCTTTATTACAAAGGCCTAAAATGCTTTAATGAATTACCTAATAACATTAAGCAATGCAATAGTATAATTTAGGTTTAAAAGAAATTTGTTTGAATATTGTAAAACTGTTTTTACTTCTTAGATTGCAGCAAACAGTTTAATAAATATCTTTTCTTCTGTCTCTGCATTTATAAATATTTTTTTCCTCTTTATTTATGTTTTACTTTTATTTGCGTTTACTTTTAAAATTTATTATGAATGAATGAAAGCATATGCTTTATCCCTTGAGTTCCTATAGGCTTAAGTTACTTGTAATTAGTTGTAAGCCTACTATGTAAGAAACTTGTTTTGATCTAGACTCAATAGAGTCGTAATAAATAAATAAATTGCCATAAGGTAAAAATAAAGGCCCAGGCAATAGTGCTACCTCGTCTCACTAGGCAACGCCCAACACTCAGGCTAAATAACGACCAAATGCGTAAATGGTCCCACCTCAAGCTAGCAGACCAGAATTCTCAGAACCCCTCCCAAATCGATCTGGTGTTAGGCAGCGATCTCATCCCGAAAATCATGCTAAATGGCAACGCAAAGACCTCTCCCACACTGCTAGCCCAAAACACAATATTTGGCTGGATAACAAGTGGTCAAACCCCCGAAAAGCTGGGAGCACACTCCTCTCAGGCATGGGAAGTGACGAATATCCAGCTGAATGAACAGCTACGGCAATTCTGGGAAATTGAAGAGATATCCAGAACGCGAGTGGATACCCCAGAAGATAAAATGTGCGAAGACTTTTATTAAAGAACCACCACTCGCGTGGGTGACGGTCGATATATGGTCCGGCTCCCCTTTAAACCAACATTCCCGAACGATATCGGCCTAGGTAAATCCCGTACTGCAGCCCTACGACAGTTCCACGGAATGGAACGTACCCTCTCAAACCAGGGCAATCTCAAGCAGCAAAACGACCAGGTACTCGAAGAATATCTGTCCCTAGGCCACATGGAAGAATGCAGTTCCAATGAAGTAGAATCTCTGGGTAAATACTGCTCGTTCTATCTCCCTCCCCATGCGGTCATAAGGCCAGACAAGAAGACAACAAAAGACAGGGTTGTATACAACTCCTCTAAAAAGTCGGATTCCGGTCACTCCCTTAACGATGGTTTATGTACCGGATAAACCCTCCAACCCGATCTCCGACTTATTTTGTTAAAATAGCGAACATATAAATATGTGTTTAATGGCGAGTCGAGAAAATGAACCGCCAATTTCTCTTACACCTCGACGACTGAGACTTCCAACGGATAATATTCCGAACCCCCGAACACAGTCCAATAAAGGACTTAAAAACGGTCACCTTCGGGGTTAACTGCTCACCTTTTCTGGCTGTTCGCACTCAACACGAGCTGTCGAAAGGCATAGCCAACCCCCATCCATGCGCAGCATCAATACTAAAGTCCGAAATGTATGTTGACGATATTTTATCTGGCAGTCTTGATCTCCAATCCGTCGAACAATCCCTAACAGAGACTATAGACGCTCTCAATTCAGCCGGCTTTCCCCTAAAAAAGATCACTGCAAACCATCCCGATATTTTTAAACATGTACCCAAGGCGGACTTGCTAGAGTCCGACTTTCTCGAATTTGAGAAAAGTAGCACCGCCAAGACTCTGGGGATTCAGTGGAATGCACTTTCGGATACGTTCTCGTACACCATGGACTCAGCGCATGCCTGTACAGCAGCCACTAATCGATAGATTCTCTCCTCCATTGCAAACCATTTCGACCCCGCAGGGTGGCTAACGCCGATCATGATACAGGCCAAAATATTGATGCAAGAATTGTGGTTAAACGGAACCGAATGGGACGAGGAGGTTAAACCCGTCCGTCTAGTCAAATGGGCGCAGTTCTCCCAAAATCTTCCCTCTATCTCAGCCATCCAAATACCCCGTTGGATGAATTTTACGCCCGATCAATATGTTGAGATCCACGGATTCTACGACGCCTCAGAAAAAGCTTATTGCGCAAATCTGTACCTAAGTACTCAGCTTCACTCTCACCTTATAGCGTCCAAAGGCAAAGTGGCTCCTCTCAAAACTATTAGTCTGCCAAGCCTGGAGCTATGCAGAGCGCTCCTATTACTAAAATTAGTCGCAGTAGTCCAACCCCATCTCGGCCTAAATAAAAAATAATAATTATGTGGTCCGATTCGGAAATCGCGCTAGCCTGGTTGGAAAAGCCACCCCACTCATGGAAAACCTATGTCTCCAATCGAACTGCGCAGATCATCAACCTCGTCGGCAATGCCACTTGGCGACATGTGCGCAGCATGGATAATCCCGCAGATATAAGCACCAGAGGATGCACCCCCTGAGTGGCTTTCTAGGCCCCCCGAGGACTGGCCAACACCAACGGCCGGAAATATTGCACCCCCCGAACTCCGCCGAGTAGAGGCATTGCACGCAGCGGAATAGGCAGAAGATTTCTTAGAATGGTTTTCCGCCTATCGCCGCGCCTTACACGTAACAGCGTACATATTGAAATTTATAACTCGGCTGAGGAACGCTGTAGGAGGCAATTGTACCACTAACAACCCCGTCCTATCTCACGCCGACCTCACGCACGCGAAAACCCGTCTGCTGATCCTGACTCAGGCGAGATTTTTCGTTTCAGAAAAAGCTTCCCTTGAAAATTCGAAACCAATCGGAAAGCGAAGTCCCCTACTGGTGCTGAACCCCTTCCTCGACACAAGCGGGATTCTCCGTGTCAAAGGGCGATTGGCAGACGCCACCATGTCCTACAATGAGCATCATCCCATCATTCTCCCCGAAAAGGCGCGATTTTCTACCCTCTATATAAGGTTTCTGCGCGAAACCTTCCTCCTTGCGGACGTCCGCCTCATGCAACAAGCTGTAAGACAACAGTTCTTCATAGCCCTTAGGCCTAAAGCCCTGATAAAAAGTGCATTTTACAATATAAAGCATGCACTATTCATAAGCAACTAAGCAAATAATGGCAGATTTACCCCCAGAACGATGTACTTTCGCGCCCCCCTTCACTACTACTGGTGTAGACTTCGCCGACCCGTTTCAAATAAAAGCTTCTATGCTCCGGTCTCCCAAGATAATGAAGAGCTATGTGGCCGTCTTTGTCTGCTTCGCCACCAAAGCCGTCTACTTGGAATTATGTTCCGATCTCACCAGCCAAGCATTTCTCGCCGCCTTTGCCCGCTTCGTGGGATGCGGAGGATATCCCAGCAAAATGATGAGCGAAAATGGCACCACCTTCGTAGGAGCTAAGCGTGCCATAGGAAGGGAATTCATATATTTTTTCAGGGAAGTCTCGTCTGACGTCGTCCAGAAGTATGCTCCGCAAGGCATCAACTGGCAATTCATCCCCCCTGGCGCTCCCCACGTGGGCGGTCTATGGGAGTCCGCGGTCAAAAGTTTTAAAATCCACTTTAAAAAGGTCGCCGGGACCCACACCTTCACGTTCGAAGAGTTCTCTATTTTATTAGTAAGAATAGAGGCGGTTTAAACTCTCGCCCCATCTCCCAGCTGTCTCAAGACCCCAACGACCTCACCGCCATCACCCCGGGTCATTTTCTATGAGGTGCGCCCCTGCTCTCCATCCCCGAACCGAACTATGAACACCCCTTTATGATTAACCGTTGGGAACGGTTGAAAGTTTTACATCACCAGTTCAGCAAACGCTGGAGGAATGACTATCTCATGGATCTGCATAAGCGATATCGATGGAAGACTACCCAACCTCCGCCTCGAAAGGGGGACCTCGTAGTCATCAAGGAAGACAACCTACCCCCTACCGAATGGCGCCTAGGACGCGAAGAAGATACATATCTCGGGAGAGACGGACACATCCGAGTTTTAAACGTACACACCCAGAGTGGCTTCCTCACCAGGCCAATCACAAAACTGTGTTTTCTGCCAATTCCTGAACTTGACTTGAGCCCTCGCGACTCACTAACACCCCCCGAAATTACTACAGTCCACTACATACACGCTATAGAAGAATCGAAATAAATCCCGCGAATACCTTACCAACACTCCGCTTCCAACATGATGAGTGATTAAAGTCTGAGTTACTTTTTTTTTGTCTCGTTCACAGATGAATCGCCAGCGTCCCCCGTTGCCCACACCGCACCGCTCCTTGGCATCACAAATAAAAATGCCAACGACCACGCCACGAAGGGGCGATGCCGTATCCGACTATCGACGATGCTATCGACCTGCCCGTTGTTTACGGCCAGCAACCCCAACAACGTGCCTTGATTGCAATGGCACACAAATGCTGCACTAATTGCCTGGCATTATCCCACCACACAGGCGTTAGTACGCCTAGGCGGGCCAGGATGTTTACGCGGCATAGGCTGTCACAAGTCCCAACTCCCATTCAACATATGTATCCATGAATTTTATTTATAACCCATATTGTATTACATTGAATTTATTGTATTATATCTTATTATACTCCCCAAAATCAATTATATATATCTTAGCAAAAAAGAGCTTTGTATCAATAGAATATTACTTTCTAAATTGAATCATAACAATAAATTGGAGAACACTAAAATTGTTGAAAATGGGTGTGGCATCGCCCATTTTATGACTAAGCAATTTTCTATGTTTCTGGAGCCATAACTCGAAGAAAAATTAACATATCGTAATGAAATTGTGTACACATATTTCCTTATAGCAGAAAATATTTCTAGTAAAAATGGACGGGATCGGTTAATGACCACGGCAACTTAGATATAAAACAAATTTAAAAGGGTCGTAGACTATAATAATAAGCTATAGCTTAGCAAAAGATAGTTTTGAATCAATGATATTTTACTTATCAAGTTTTCCTGTAATAGGAAATGGGGAGACATTTTTCTTTTAAACGGGCGGTGCCACGTGTTATATAGAAAAGTAATTTATCTGAAATAAAATGTACAATTGTAGCTCACGCTGAGTATATAATGTTCGCTTACACCCGAACTTAGACACCTTAACTTGTTTTTTATTAACACCACTTTCACTAGCCATTACATATTGGCTTACACAATTCATTAGAACATCTGCATTAGCACATTCCTTTAAATTACTAGTTTTCTCGCAAGCTTCAAGGCCACTTCCCCGAGAAATATCTTTCGAACAATCATTCATTTCAGCACATTTTCACTCAATACTTTCTGCAAAGGCAATTAGTTAATTAATATTTCAATAAATTTTCATGTAATATGATGGATACCTATACACGCCAAGCAGATGTAGTGACAGAGTTTGAAAATGACTATAATGATATGTCCCCTTCAGCCCATACAAAAACACCCTTATATTCCAAAAGGAGGCGTTGATCTCGCTATGGGAAAAGACGAAGCGGACATATGAAGAACTCTTGAGCTCCTCAGACTGGGGCAAAGGAGCTGTCGGCCATTAAAAAGAAGCACAAATTACACACTTCAGCTTTCTTAAGTGCCAAGCAGCAATGGCTGAACTTTCGGAAAAAGTTGATAAAGCTGAGAAAAAAGAAGAACTCACCGGAGATAGGGAATATCGGGCGCGCCTGCCGGCATGTGATACGGACGTTTTCAAAGGAGATTACCTTTCTCTTCTTTATATATGTTCACTTCTATATACATATATACGTAACAAAAACCTCGAAGCAGTAGAAAAGTTATATTATTTAAATCAAAAGGCTCAAGGTGAGGCCAAAGAAATAGTTGGACGATGTCCTTTAACGAAAGTCGGTTTCGAAACAGCTTTGAAAAATCTATGTGACAGTTACGAAAATAAACGTATCTTAGTAAATGCCCAATTAAAAGTTATTTTTAGTTTGCAAGCAGTTGAGAGTGAATGCGGTAGCTCCATAAAGAAACTGCAGCGTGAAATAAATAATTGCATCTCAGCGCTCTAATGTCGTCATATAGACATATCAAACTGGGGTGCAATTATAACGTATCTATGTTCAACAAAATTGCCAAAAACTACGTCGCGCACCGGGAACAAACATTCGAAAACAAAACAGAAATTTCAAAATGGGCTAATATGGATAAATTCTTATCCAATCATTTCCAAACCCTAGAAACCGTGAGTGATGAGAGAGTGGAAACAGTTTCCAAACCCTCTAAGCCACTAGTACCTCGTTCGACAACAGATACATCTGCTAAAAAATTGGGGTCCTATCAGGCAAGTGCAGCCAAACCTACATGTAAGATGTACAAAAGTCCTGCTCATCGAATTGCAAAGTTGTTACGTTTAACACCCAATAAACGATTTGAACAAATTAAGAGCAGCCGTGGGTGTATAAACTGGCTTTCTGCTGGCCATTAGGTAACAAAGTGCACCAGTCAAATGAACTATGCCACATGTCATTTAAGACTCATACGCTGCTTCATATTTCGAATCAGCCAAAACCCACAACTACTTCAGATACGATCGGAGCATCAACATCTCGATAAGCTCAAATACGACGCAATGCTGAAAGAGAAAATGCTCCGATTAATAATGTGAACTCATGTTTTGCAAATACAAGTAAATGGGTATTACTAGGGACAGCTCAGGTTAATATTCATTTTAATGGTGTTGACTATTCGGCGAGAGCCCTAATAGACTCGGGATCTGAATGGTCATTCATTGCCGAGAAACTCAAGCGCAGAATTAATCTGCCAACCAAACACCTGCATGCCCAAGTTTCGGGCATTAATAATACAATGTGTGTTCAAGTAAAGGAAGCGTGCAATTTACAACTGCGGTCCCCAACCGACCCATTAATCGAGACCAATACGATCATGGTGGTTTTACCACAACTAACAGGGAATCTTCAAAAATGCCATATAAACGAAATGACTAGGCAAGCATTCCCTGACTTGAGACTAGCTGACAAAAGATAATTTGTCAATGAGCCAGTCGATCTAATTCTGGGCGGAGACATATACCCCCAAATTATGTTAGGCGGCATTAGGAAAGATATGCTAAACACATTAATAGCACAGAACGCGGTGTTCGGCTGGATTCTGACACGCCGGATAGATGCGGTAGATACAAATAAAACTTTAGTATCGTATTTCAACGAGGTCACGTTGGACAAACAGCTGTCGGCATTTTGGGAATTAAAGGAGATTGCAAGCAAAAGAAGCCTCAACAACGAGGATAGGTACTTCAAAGAGCTATTAAAATCCACAACAGTTCGAAAAGATGATGGCAAATACGTGGTTTCCTTGCCCTTTAGGAAAGAATTTAGCTTAGGTCCCTCTCTGAAAATTGTGTGCTCTCAATTTTATCGCAATGAGACACGACTTGCTAAAAATCCCGATCTACAAACAGAATACAATAGAGTTGTGTCTGAATACATGTCCGTCAAGTTAGCACTACCACTTTCAAACTGAAATATAGCTAATTAATTACCGTTTCTTAACTGTTTTTTTAACGTGGAATCGAAAAAATTACCGCTAGAATATTTTTCAAGTTAGTCCCGAAAACCCGATTTCAACTAATCTTACAGTCAAGCCGATTATGTCAATAATTGCCGTTCTTTCACCGTTTTTTACCGTGCAAACGAAAAATTGATCGCAGTAGTATTTTTCAAAATATTCCTAAAAATGCTGTTTTGACCGTCAAGTTAGTACTACCACCCCTGCAACTTGGAATTGGCAACAGCCAGAGCTTAAAACAAAAAACACCAGTAATTGCCGCTTTTTAACCGTAACTGATATCCCAAAACAGATTTTAGATCTCATTATTTTTTTTTAAACTATGGCCCAAAATGTGCTAACAAGGCGTCAAGTTAGCACTACCACCCTAGTATCTTTTGAGTGGGTGGGTGAAAATGAAGAAAAAGTATGCCAATAATTCCCGGTTTTTTGTACCGTTTTTCACCGTGGAAACGAAAAATTGACCGTTCGACTTTTTTAAAAAATAACCCCTGGTAGTGCTAACTTGATGCCTACATAGCACTACCACCCTAGTAACTTTTGAGTGGGTGGGTGAAAATGAAGAAAAAGTATGCCAATAATTCCCGTTTTTTACCGTTTTTCACCGTGGAAATGAAAAATTTTCCGTTCGACTTTTTTAAAAAATAACCCCTGGTAGTGCTAACTTGATGCCTACATAGCACTACCACCCTAGTAACTTTTGAGTGGGTGGGTGAAAATGAAGAAAAAGTATGCCAATAATTCCCGTTTTTTACCGTTTTTCACCGTGGAAACGAAAAATTTACCGTTCGGCTTTTTTAAAAAATAACCGCTGGTAGTGCTAACTTGATGCCTACATAGCACTACCACCCTAGTAACTTTTGAGTGGGTGGGTGAAAATGAAGAAAAAGTATGCCAATACTTCCCGTTTTTACCGTTTTTCACCGTGGAAACGAAAAATTTACCGTTCGAATTTTTTAAAAAACAACCCCTGGTAGTGCTAACTTGATGCCTACATAGCACTACCACCTAGTGACTTTTGAGTGGGTGGGTGAAAATGAAGAAAAAGTATGCCAATAATTCCCGTTTTTTTACCGTTTTTCACCGTGGAAACGAAAAAGTTACCGTTCGACTTTTTTAAAAAAATAACCCCTGGTAGTGCTAACTTGATGCCTACATAGCACTACCACCCTAGTAACTTTTGAGTGGGTGGGTGAAAATGAAGAAAAAGTATGCCAATACTTCCCGTTTTTTACCGTTTTTCACCGTGGAAACGAAAAATTTACCGTTCGAATTTTTTAAAAAACAACCCCTGGTAGTGCTAACTTGATGCCTACATAGCACTACCACCTAGTGACTTTTGAGTGGGTGGGTGAAAATGAAGAAAAAGTATGCCAATAATTCCCGTTTTTTTACCGTTTTTCACCGTGGAAACGAAAAAGTTACCGTTCGACTTTTTTAAAAAAATAACCCCTGGTAGTGCTAACTTGATTCCTACATAGCACTACCACCCTAGTAACTTTTGAGTGGGTGGGTGAAAATGAAGAAAAAGTATGCCAATAATTCCCGGTATTTTGTACCGTTTTTCACCGTGGAAACGAAAAATTGACCGTTCGACTTTTAAAAAATAACCCCTGGTAGTGCTAACTTGATGCCTACATAGCACTACCACCCTAGTAACTTTTGAGTGGGTGGGTGAAAATGAAGAAAAAGTATGCCAATAATTCCCGTTTTTTACCGTTTTTCACCGTGGAAATGAACAATTTTCCGTTCGACTTTTTTAAAAAATAACCCCTGGTAGTGCTAACTTGATGCCTACATAGCACTACCACCCTAGTAACTTTTGAGTGGGTGGGTGAAAATGAAGAAAAAGTATGCCAATAATTCCCGTTTTTTACCGTTTTTCACCGTGGAAACGAAAAATTTACCGTTCGGCTTTTTAAAAAATAACCGCTGGTAGTGCTAACTTGATGCCTACATAGCACTACCACCCTAGTAACTTTTGAGTGGGTGGGTGAAAATGAAGAAAAAGTATGCCAATACTTCCCGTTTTTTACCGTTTTTCACCGTGGAAACGAAAAATTTACCGTTCGAATTTTTTTAAAAAACAACCCCTGGTAGTGCTAATTTGATGCCTACATAGCACTACCACCTAGTGACTTTTGAGTGGGTGGTTTGAAAATGAGAAAAAGTATGCCAATAATTCCCGTTTCTTTTACCGTTTTTCACCGTGGAAACGAAAAAGTTACCGTTCCACTTTTTTAAAAAAATAACCCCTGGTAATGCTAACTTGATGCCTACATAGCACTACCACCCCAATAACTTTTGAGTGGGTGGTTGAAAATGAAGAAAAAGTATGCCAATAATTCCCGTTTCTTTTACCGTTTTCTCCGTGGAAACGAACAATTTACCGTTCGACTTTTTTAAAAAATAACCCCTGGTAGTGCTAACTTGATGCCTACATAGCACTACCACCCTAGTAACTTTTGAGTGGGTGGGTGAATATGAAGAAAAAGTATGCCAATAATTCCCGTTTTTACCGTTTTTTCACCGTGGAAACGAAAAGTTTACCGTTCGATTTTTTAAAAAATGACCCCTGGTAGTGCTAACTTGATGCCTACATAGCACTACCACCCTAGTAACTTTTGAGTGGGTGGGTGAAAATGAAGAAAAAGTATGCCAATACTTCCCGTTTTTTACCGTTTTTTCACCGTGGAAACGAAAAATTTACCGTTCGAATTTTTTAAAAAACAACCCCTGGTAGTGCTAACTTGATGCCTACATAGCACTACCACCCTAGTAACTTTTGAGTGGGTGGGTGAAAATGAAGAAAAAGTATGCCAATAATTCCCGTTTTTTACCGTTTTTCACCGTGGAAATGAAAAATTTTCCGTTCGACTTTTTTAAAAAATAACCCCTGGTAGTGCTAACTTGATGCCTACATAGCACTACCACCCTAGTAACTTTTGAGTGGGTGGGTGAAAATGAAGAAAAAGTATGCCAATAATTCCCGTTTTTTACCGTTTTTCACCGTGGAAACGAAAAATTTACCGTTCGGCTTTTTTAAAAAATAACCGCTGGTAGTGCTAACTTGATGCCTACATAGCACTACCACCCTAGTAACTTTTGAGTGGGTGGGTGAAAATGAAGAAAAAGTATGCCAATACTTCCCGTTTTTACCGTTTTTCACCGTGGAAACGAAAAATTTACCGTTCGAATTTTTTAAAAAACAACCCCTGGTAGTGCTAACTTGATGCCTACATAGCACTACCACCTAGTGACTTTTGAGTGGGTGGGTGAAAATGAAGAAAAAGTATGCCAATAATTCCCGTTTTTTTACCGTTTTTCACCGTGGAAACGAAAAAGTTACCGTTCGACTTTTTTAAAAAAATAACCCCTGGTAGTGCTAACTTGATGCCTACATAGCACTACCACCCTAGTAACTTTTGAGTGGGTGGGTGAAAATGAAGAAAAAGTATGCCAATACTTCCCGTTTTTTACCGTTTTTCACCGTGGAAACGAAAAATTTACCGTTCGAATTTTTTAAAAAACAACCCCTGGTAGTGCTAACTTGATGCCTACATAGCACTACCACCTAGTGACTTTTGAGTGGGTGGGTGAAAATGAAGAAAAAGTATGCCAATAATTCCCGTTTTTTTACCGTTTTTCACCGTGGAAACGAAAAAGTTACCGTTCGACTTTTTTAAAAAAATAACCCCTGGTAGTGCTAACTTGATTCCTACATAGCACTACCACCCTAGTAACTTTTGAGTGGGTGGGTGAAAATGAAGAAAAAGTATGCCAATAATTCCCGGTATTTTGTACCGTTTTTCACCGTGGAAACGAAAAATTGACCGTTCGACTTTTTTAAAAAATAACCCCTGGTAGTGCTAACTTGATGCCTACATAGCACTACCACCCTAGTAACTTTTGAGTGGGTGGGTGAAAATGAAGAAAAAGTATGC